>NW_020951478.1:6961152-7079009 GCF_900497805.2 Vombatus ursinus
TGTGTGTGTGTGTGTGTGTGTGTGTGTGTGTGTGTGTGTGTGTGTGTAACACACACGGGAAAAAGGGACAGGAAAAAAATCTTGCTCACTTGGTTAAAAACAAAATAGACATTCTAGATTAGCAAATTTGAAAGAGATGAGGAAACGCTGATAAAGGACATCAGATGGATCCCAATCTCACCCTATAAATACAGTAGAATTTAGTCAAAGATAAATTATTATTTCTAAAATCATTAAGCATGAAGCATCCTTTCATGTTCCAAAGATCAAATGCATCCAAAGATCAAAAGCACTTAGCATAGTGCGTAGAACATAGTAGGCATTTATTTCCTAGTAGGAAATAGTAGGCACTTGTTTCCACAGTAGGTATATTTTCTATCCCCCATTCCCCACTTTAAAGAGCATTCTAGAAAAAAACTCTCAAAGTACTTTGGAAACTCAAACATTGAAAAAAATGTACGCACACATTCTCCTAAAAGATTACTTATAGATTTCCAAGTCACAAGAATAATAAGGAGGAACAGACCTTTTCTCTGATTCCCATGACCACTCAAATCTCTTCAAAAGATAAATTATGTGCCAAAGATAAAACAACTTGAGTTGGCTCCATAATCTAAGATACCCAAAATCCAAAAGAAAGTTTAAAAAGAAAAACCTAAGAACTGATGCTTACTGACAATGAGCTCACTTAACACCCCTCCCCCACTTCCCATACTAAGAAAGAGGCTGTACTAGTAGACTCAAGGACCTGACAGGCATGCAATAAAACCACCTTCACACCCCTCTCCTTTCCAGTGTCACCCCAGCTCCAGACTGCCCTAGCCTGCTTGTGGGCTGCAACCCTATAGCACCAGAGCTACAAAACTCTGAACTACTGGTGCTGGGACAGACAACTCCACAGCAACAACACAGTAGCTCTCTGAAGAGCCAGTGCTGGGGTGGACAACCAGTGGGTCAAAGCTTTGAAGTGATGCTGCCAGAATAAAGAAGTGAGAGAGAACGACAGAACACTAGGATGAGACGCCATGTGTGTAAGGGTGCAAGGGGAGGCTGTGCAGCACATCACTAAACCTGAGGAAAAGAGCACAGCAGCATCTAGCTGGAGCCAGTACTGACCACTCTAAAGTCACTTGAGGCAGAGAGTGAGAGAAATCTTTTTGGAATAAAATTCTAAAAACTAATAAATAAGACTAGCTGAAGGGAAGGAGAAAGAGGAAATCTACTTGAATGAAAGGAGAAAAAAGCAGAGAATTACAGAATAAGATAAAAAAACAGCAGAAAAAAAGGAACTAATAAGCAAAACTCTAAAGGGAAGAAGAGGAGATTGGGGGAATGGTGACACCTTAAAAAAGTCTAAGGTAAAATAAGTGGGGGAGGGGAGATCATAACTTGAAAAGAAATAATACTAGAGACAGGTGGAGGAAAATATAAACTTAATTCTCATAACTGTAAATGTAAAAGGATTAAACAATCCAATAAGTGAGACTGGCTAAAAAAAATGATACAATCTGTTGCTTATAAGAAACATATTTAAAAAACAAAGACATATACAAAATAAAACGGAGGGGATAGAAAAAAAAATTTACTATGCATCAAGTGAATCCAAAAAAGCAGGAGCTGCAATCATGCTATATAATAAGATAAAAACAAACATTCAAAAGAGGAAAAGGTATAAACAAGGAAACTATATTATACTGAAAAGAACCATAGATAACAAATGAATGTCAGTAATAAGTTTATATGTTCCAAATATCTTAGTATCCACATTCATAAAGCAAACATTTTTCTGAGCATCAAGAAGATATAGGAAGTAATACAACAGTGACAAGAGACTTCAATATCCTTCTCTCAGTTTTGGATAAATCTAACAGAAATATAAACAAAAGAGAACCTTTAGGATTGAACTAATTGCTGGAGAAACTACAGTTAACAGATTTGTGGCATCTTTTTAAATGGGACAGCAAAACAATATACATATTTCTCATAACCACATGGAACTTTTATAAAAACTGGCCATGTACTCAGGCAAAGAGATATTGCAAATAAATGTAAAAAGGCAGGAATAGTAAGTGCTTCCTTTCCTGATCATAATGCAATAAAAATAGTTTGTTCACAAACAAAACCTACAAACTCAAATGGAAAATTGACAGTGAAATTCTAAATAATGAGTGAATGTAAGAACAAACCATAGAAATGATTAATAACTATATAAAAGAAAACAATGAAACAAAATAAGAAAAGTTCTGGGATATAGTTAAAGCAATCCTTGGGTCAAAAATTATATCCTTATAAACATGTTAAAAAAATAGAAAAGTGAAGATTAATGAACTGAATGTGCTTTTTAAAAAATTAGAAATGCAACAAATAAACCTAAAGTAAGCACAAAAGAGGAAATATTAAGAATTAGAATGGAAATAAGTTGATAACAAAAAAAAAATCCCACAGAAATTTCTTTTAAAAAAACTAAAAGGGGCAGCTAGGTGGCGCAGTAGATAGAGCACTGGCCTTGGAGTCAGGAGGACCTGAGTTCAAATGTGGCCTGAGACAAATAACACTCACTAGCTGTGTGACTCTGGGCAAGTCACTTAACCCCAATTGCCTCACCAAAAAAAACAAACAAAACAAAAAAAAACAACTAAAAGCTGGTTCTTTGAAAAGATTAATAAAATTGATAAACCTTTGGCTAATCTGATCGAGGAGAGAGGAGAAAAATAAAATCAATAAAATAACAAATGATCAAGGTGAAATCACAGCAAAACCATAAGAAATAAAAAGAATAATCAGAATATAATATTATGAACAGTTATATGCTAACAAAACTGAGAACACAAAAAAAATAGAAGAATATCTTAAAAAATATAAAATAGCCAAACTATCAGTTAACTGCATAGTGATCTTAAATAACCCAATCTCAGAAAATGAAACAGAGCTAGCTGTAAGAGAACTACCAAAGAGAAAAAAAAATTCCTGGCTTTGATGAATTTACAGGAAAATTCTATCAAACTTTTAAAGAACAATTAGTACATATATATCATAAATTATTCTCAAAAATTGAGAAACTAAGCATCATACCAGAATCCTTTTATGAGACAAATACAGTCCTAATACCTAAACCAGGGAAAGAGAAAACACAGAAAGAAAACTACAGTCCAATATCATTAATGAATATCAATTCAAAAATTTTAAATAAAATCCTATCAGACTATAGAGATTTATCCAAGAAATCATTCATTATGACCATGTGGGAGTTATACCAGGGATGTAAAAGGGCTTAACATTAGGAAAACAATCAACAATTATGATATAAAAAACTAAGACATGATATTCGATAACCACATGATAGTCAATAGATGCAGAAAAAGCCTTTGACAAAGTACAACCCTCTTTTATGCTTTTTAGCATTAAAAAAAAAAAATCTGCCAGATTGCTTTCCAGTTTTTCCAGCAATTTTTATAAATAATGAGGTTTTTCCTAAGTGACTTATGTTTTCTACTTTATCAAATTCTGGGTTATTGAGTTCTATTGCCTACATAGTATAGGTAAATTCGTAAAATATTTGGAGACTGACCTACCAAAACACACAAGAGACTTGTATAGATTCAATTACAAAATGATCCTTAACGAAATAAAGAACAACATAAATGGCTGTAGGAGAATGATGTGCCTGGTCCTCTAGAAGATGCTGCTGAACTCATCTGGGGAGCATGAGTTTGGACCTGAGAATCCTAGATGTTATCTAGTGTGCAAGTTATTAATATCATTTAACTGATGAGGGAATCGAAGCTCCGGGAAGTCAAACCATCGAAGACTGTGAAAATGACCAAATGAAAAAATTTACATCAAAGTGCTTGGGAAAGTCAAGTATCCAGGACTTGGCACAATGAATAAATGCTTGCTGATTGATTACATAGTGTAATATTTGATCACAAATACTCTTTTAGGGGAAATCTAGATCTCTGGGGCTTATTGCAAGATCTTTTATTATACAAAATTAATCAATAAACATATGAAGGCCAGGAGCCAATTCTCTGTCCAAATACACTTTGGCCTCCTATTCACAATTTGGCTGATATGACCATGGCTGTCTGAGAAAATCTCCATTCCAGGCTTAGCCAGACAAAGTCACAGTTGGCTGATGTCCCCTCTCCAGAGCTTAAATTAAGTCATAGTGTCACACTGAAACAGACCCACAGTTCATTCAGTCCCCCGAACTTCTTGCTGACAAGTGACACCAACTGATACTTTGTGAGACAGAAGATATTCCTTCTTGTCAACCTCAAATAACCCTTTTTTATTGGTAATGGAGCTATCATCTATGAATTCACCTAAATTTATTTTGCATCTATTCCTATATTCTGGCCTGATCAATTCCTGGAAAGAAATAACTCTGATCTGTCCTAAAGCTACCACTTTTGAGTATCAAGGGATGCCCCATTTCACTTGTTTCATGGTCTTAAAGACTTTGATCCCATCTTTATAGTAGAAGACCATTGAGTCCTATATTTTTATGTCTTTTTTAATATTTATATGGGCATTTACTTAGGTCGGCAATAATTTTAGCTTCTTAACCATGAAACTTTTCTATGGTCAATTATGCCTTCCTTGAAATAGAATGTTCAAGATTCTAATTCTTGCTTTCTAACCCTACCCTGTGTCTCAATGCCTTACTCTTTCTCTGAATTATTTTAGCTCTGCTGAAGCAAAATATTAATAAACACTGAAATAAAGGCAGAAACACGAAGAATAAAAGGTTTTAAGAGCACCGAGACAGTCGTAAACGAAACAGGAGATTCAAAAACTGTTCATGAAAACAAACAAAAACAATGAAGGACTAAAAGATTCAAGAACACTGAGATAAAGACATCCCTAAAAAATGCCACAACAATCCAGCATAAGATATGAGACATGGTTTAAAAGTTTCCCCATGTGAAAAGTTTTCATTCTGGCTAGAACCTTGGCCACCCCCGAATCTGGCTTGCCTGATGCTGTCAGATTTTCTCAGTACCCTGGTCAGCCGCACTGGCCAGAGAGAAAATAGGCACCAGACCCTGTTTGGGCAGAATACTGGATTCTTGCCACACATATCACCTTTCACCCAGGCATCCCATATTATTTTACCCAATAAGTAGTCCCTGGGCAGGAACCAAAACCCAATAAGAAAGAAAGTTAAACAAGCAAATTTAATGGAACATCTGAAAATAGAAGCCAAAAATCCCAAGTCCTCTAAAATTCAGAATAAATTCCTACTAACACATTCCTATATATGCATGCTAATGGAGAAAAACCTGAATATTTGACATAAAAAAATAAAAACAAAACTGCCCATATAAGACTTTCAAACAAGAGTAATTTAGTTGCTTTTTCAGTCTCTTGATAAAAGTTCAATTTTGCCAAAATGACTTAAAGGCAAATCTATTAGTATTTTTACAGTGACTTGCAAAGAGCTGTGCAAACCTAAATATTTTTCAAATCAGCAAACAAAGGTTTTCAATTCTGTTAAGAAAGATTTAAAATCCTTATCTGCCAGTCCATATCACAGCTTATTTATCTGGGACTGTTTTGTGTAAACCACACGTTTAAAAATATGTTTCTAAATTCAGGGCCCTTTGCCCCAGCTAAGATCACATGTCTTTTGTTCATATAATCATTTAAGACTCCTAAGGTAAAACTCATTAAGCACACACTATAAATTTAGGCAAATGAAACACTAACTACTTGTAATAACATTATTTAAAATTTTAAGAAATTTGAAAATCCTGATTTTTTAATCATGTATACGAACCAAGTAGTATTGTATGAATGCAACCTCCAAGTAACATAAAAAATTTATATCAGAAGCTATTCACAATCACAATTTGAAAGAAGTCATCTGCCATTTTCCTTTAAAAAGGAAATCAAACATTTTAGAAAGAAACTAGCTTAAACTGTAAAATGAAGGAATGAAGTGAGCAAAAAGGAAAAGTGACCTAAAATGAGATCTTTGGAGAAGTTTGAAAAATAAGGTAAAACCTTACCTATCTCAGATGAATGACTAAGTATGGCAGAGTCTAAGGGAGTTAATTATAAGAATTTTTAACTTCTCTCCCTTTTAAAGATTACGATTCTAAATCCTAGGTCAGCTCACATCTGGACTACTGCTTTCCTTTATGAGTTCCATAATTTAGAAGGGTCACTGATAGATCAGAGGATACAGAGAACAACCGGCCCAGTAAGAGAACTCAAAACTATGTCATGAGGATTTAGCTTCAAGGAAAATTCAGTGTTGTGCCTCAAGAAGATCAAAGACAGAAAGAAAGATTCCATCTATACCAAATACATGGCAACATTTTTTTGGGTGTGGTGGCAAAAAAACTGGAAAGAGAGTGAGCATTCATTGATTGGGGAATGGCTGAGAAATACAGTTCAGTTATCCCTTCCACATAGTGACTTTCCCCTTTAGTGGTTTTGATATATTGTTGGTCAGCATAAGAAATTAAATGAGAATTGATGATACAGAAAAAGTTTAGAAATTCACAAATGCATAAAATATATGTATAGTATTATATAACATCAGCATATTCTATCTTTTAATACTATAATAATTCAGGCTTCTTCTCTGGTATGAAGGGAGAGACAAAACATTTTACTCGGATTTTCCAGATCCTGGAAGGGAAAACTGTATATGGCTGTGATGGAATACTATATAATAATAAATTAGGAACATCAAGATTTCAGAGAAATATGTTAAGACTTGCACAAATTGAAGAAAACAGAAGTAAGCAGACATAGGAGAATATACAAAATGACTAAAATATAAATGAAAACAACAATAAAAGGCTAACTTCAATTTCAAAGGTCATGACCAATACTGCCTCCAGAAAGTGGATGACAAAATACATCTCCCTCCTCTCAGGCAGAGGTAGAGTGAATTACAGGTGCTGACTATTACATGTAGTTAGCTGGTTTTGCATAACTGTTTTGTTTTTGGTTTTTTGTGAACAGAGATAAAGTTCCACAACCATGAAAACTTCATCAACTACAAATTTATATTATCTAATCTCAACTAGGTCCTCAATGAAGCAAAGTATTTTTTAAAAAATTTTTTACAAGTTCTTAATTGATTCTCTATAGCACCCTCCACAATGGCTATATCAAACCTCTTCTCTTCTATAACCTCAAAAGGCACCCCCTGGACCAATGCACTCAGCTTAGGGCTTCCCTGTGTACTTACCAAAAAAAAAAAAAATGTATTTGCCGAGAACTCCTTCTCCCCTCCTTCTCACATGACAACCCTTCTTCCTCATCTCACAACTCAATGACATCACTCTCTACTAACTTATTTATTATCCTCTCTAATAATGGAGCAGCCTTTTTCTCCACCAAGGCCAACCCCTCCACCTTCAATCCCATTTCTTCCTATCTTTTCCAGCTGATTTCCCCAACTATTATCAGCCCTTTTCTAATCTACTACTGCCTTCCCTGATGCCTACAACAAACATGTCCAAGTCTCTCTCATTAAAAAACAACAAAACCCTTTACTAGATTCTACCATCCCAACTAACTAGTGTCCAAGATCACTCTTCCCCTTCTCAGCCAATTTCCTTGAAAAAGTCATTTGACACCTTCACTCTTCTGCTATTACTTTCTTCCTAATCTCCTACAATCTGACTTCCAAATTTACCATTCAACTGACACTGCTCTCTCCAAATTTACTAACAATCTCTAATTGCCGAATGTAAAAGCCTCTTCTAAACTCCAATCCCCCTTGACATCTCTGCAGTATCTGGCATTGTTGAGCACCCTCTTGGAGGTTCTCTCCTCTCTGGGATTTTGTGATACTGTTCTCTCTTCTGGTTCTCTTCCAACCTGTCTCACTATTCTTCATCTTCTTTGGCTGATTCACCGTCCACGTCATGCTCCCTAACTGTGGGTGAACGCCAAGGCTCTACCTGGAGCCTTCTCTTTTCTCTCTGAACTCTCTCGGTGATCTCATTAGTTCCTAGGGGTTCAATTCCCATCCATACATAAGATTCACATATCTACATATCTTGTCCTAGTTTCAGTCCTGCAATAATACAAGCTGGTCATTTCCAACTGGACATTCCATAGGCATCTTATATTCAACATGTCCAAAATATGCCTCATTACCTTTTCCCTCCAAACCTACCCTTCTTTTCATCTCCCCCTTTATTGTCAGAGGATCACTATCCTTCCAGTCACTCAGGTTCACAACCGTGTCGTCATCCTAAACTCTCTCTCACTTATAACAAATATCCCATCGGTTGCCAAATTCTATCATTTTTAACCCTACAACATCTTTCCCATTTCCCTTCCTCTCTACTTGCATAGCTACCACCCTGATTTGGGCCCTTATAAATTCTTGCCTGGATTACTGCAATAGCCTTCTCACCAGCCTTCCTGCCACAAGTCTCTCCCAATTCCAATCCACCATTCACACAGCTACCATATTGATTCTCCTAAAGTACAGGTCTGATCATATTGCCCCCTTGTTCAATAAACTCCAGTGGCTCTCTAATGCCTCGCCCAACTACAAACTCCTCTGTTTGACATTTAAAGTTCTTCACGACCTGGCCCCTTCCTACTATTCTGGTCTTCGTATATCTTAATACCTTCCATGTTCTCTGTGACCCAGCAACACTGGCCTCATTGCTGTCTTCTGAATGCAACACTCCACTGGAGAGGCTGTTCCCTAAGCCTGGAATTCTCATCCTCCTCATCTCTGTCTGTCTTCCTTCAAGTCCCAGCTCTAATCTCACCTTCTATAAGAAGCCTTTCCTAATCTCCCTTAAAGTTAGGAACTTCCCTTTATTTATTATCTTTAATTAATCTGACTGTATTTTGTTTGCACATTGTCTCCTTTGTTACACTGAGATCCTTGACAGCAGGATCTGTTTTTGCCTTTTTTTTCATATAGCACACAGTAGGTGCTTGATAAATTCCCGTTGACTTGACATGTTTAACATGTATAGCTTTTCCCTACTTGACTCCTTCCTACCTTCCTAGTCACCTTATATTTTACTCTCCTCTCACTCTGTATTTTTACAGCCCAGTAACAGCCTCTGTGTCTGCACTATAATTAGCTTAAGATTTAAAAATTCATCACAATTATAATAATACCAATAATAACAGAATTCATATAATGCTTTAAAGTTTGCAAAATGCTCTGCAAATAATATCTCATTTTATTCCTACAACAAACTTGGGAACTAGGTCCTATTCTTAACTCCAATTTACAGATAAGGAAACTAAGGTAGCCACAGATTGGGTAACTTGCCTAGGGTCCCAAAGCTAGTTAGTGTCTAAGGCTAGATCTGAACTCAGGTCTCCCTGACTCCAAGTCCAGGGTTCCATCCACTGAGGTTCCAGGTGATGAATGTTTTTTGGTTTTGTTTTTACCACAAAACTCATGAAAATTATGTTCTAAATCATAAAATGATTAGGTTTTCATCAGTAAAGTTAGTACTCAAACCAAAGAAATCTCAGATCCTTGAAGCATAATAAAGTATGCACTTGTATGCATGGTTAAGTGATGAATATGTGTGATCATAATACAGGAATCCAGAGGAAAGCAAAAAGGATTAGTGTAGTCATGAGAAATTCCATGCAATAAGTAGGACTTAACCTGTGTCTTGAACAATGGGTAGGGCTTAGACAGAGAAGGAATTAGAAAAGCTTTCTTTCTGGCAAGGGGAAGACATTGGTAATGGTACTAGAGTAAAGTGGGAAATAGAAACAGATATAGATATAGAACAATTGAAGTCATTTCACATGCCAGCAAGGTTATGCTTAAGCTTCTGCAACCTAGGCTTCAGCAACATATGAACTCAGAATTATCAGAAGAGAAAGCTGGTTTTCAAAGAGGCAGAGGAACTAGACACCAAATTGCCAACATTCCCTAGATTATGGAGAGAGCAAGAGAGTTCCAGAAAAAACATCTACTTCTACTTCATTAACTACACTAAATAAAGCCTTTGACTGTGTGGATCACAACAAAATACGGCAAGTGCACAAAGAGAGATGAGTACCAGAGGATCATCTTACTTGTCTCCTGAGGAACCTGTATGAAAGTCAAGAAGCAACAGTTAGAACCAAACATAGAACAACTGACTGATTTAAGACTGGAAAGGCAGTACAAGGCTGTATATTGTCACTTTACCTAATTTATATGCAGAGCATACCATGCAAAATTCCAGGTTAGATGAATCAAAAGCCAGAATTAAGACTGATGGGAAAAATATCAACAATCTCAGATATGTGAATGATACCACTCTGATGGCAGAAAGTAAAGAAGTATTAAGAAGTCTCTTGATAAGGGTGAAAGAGGAGAGCGTAAAAGCTGGCTTGAAGCTTAACATTAAAAAAAAAAAAAAAGACTAAGATCATGCCAACTAGTCTGAAATCTTCCTGGCAAATAGAGGGAGAAGAAATGGAAGCAGTGTCAGATTTTATATTCACTGCAAAGATCACTGCAGATGGTGACTGCTGCCATGAAATTAAAAGATGCTTGCTCTGGAAGGAAAGGTAACGCAAATCTGGACAGCATACTAACAAAGCAGAGACATCACCTTGGCAATAAAAGTCTGTATAGTCATAGCTATGGTTTTTCCAGTAGCAATGTATGGCTGTGAGAATTGGACTATAAGAAAAGCCGAGCACCACAGAATCAACACTTTCAAACTGTGGTGCTTGAGAAGACTTTTGAGAGTCTCTTGAACAGCAAGGAGATAAAATAAGTCAATTCTTAAGAAATTAATTCAGACTATGCATTGGAAAGTCAAATACTGAAGCTGAAGCTTAAAAACTTTGGCCATATAATGAGAAGACAGGACTCACTGGAAAAGATCCTGATGAAGATCGAAGGCAAAAGGAGAAGGGAACAGCAGAGGAGGAGATGGACAGATTGTGTCATGGAAAAAATGAAGATAAACTTGTACAGATTTCAGGAGATAGTAGAAGATGGAAGGGCCTGGTGTGCTATGGTCCATGGGGGTCACAAAGGGTTGGACACAACTCGATAACTCAACAACAACAAAATAAATACAGACATGAACACAGATGATATATACATACAGTGATACAAAATGGGTTCTGGGAACAATAAGAAGACTAAATTGGCTAATCTAAGGTTTTATATTAAGGAGTTTATTTTGGAAAATATGTTGGCTGGGTAAGATGAGGGCAAACTATGAAGAACCCTAAATGAAAGGGCAGGAGATGGGACTTTCTTCTGAAGCCAAGAGGAAACAAGAAGGTTTTTGAACAGGAAAGCACCATGATGAAGGTAGTATTTCTAAAGCTGTGTGTTACAGAGGCAGAAAATGGAGACAGAGACAGTTCAGAAGGCTACTGTAGCAACCCAGGTGCTGAGTACCTATACTATGTAGTGGCAACGAGAACAGAGATAAAGCAAATATAAAAGACACTTCTAAGAAATGTAAACAGATTCTCCAAAAAAAAAAAAAAAGAAAAGAAAGAAAGAAAAGAAAAGAAAAAATCATATTCTAGTGATCACACGTTTTCTTATGCCTCAGCTCTGGAAAGCAGTGAATAAGTTATTTTCTTAATGTGTTTTTAATTTAATTTTTAAATTAAAAGGTGAAATTTTATTAGGCTGAGAGGGTGGGGATCAAATACTGCACATGCAGCTCCTACTTTTCCTCCCTCAAAATCAAGGCTTTTATAATCACTATTCATCTTTCTTTCCTACAATCTTTTCTGCCTTGGGTGGGGGGGGGGGAACCAACAATGTGAGAATTATTAGTTCTAACTCATAAATGTCCCAATCCCTTTTGAATAATGACTAGCAGGACAAAAGATCAGGTTCCAGAAACTGTCTGATTACACCAATTGGCAGATGATTAGTCAATCAACCACAGAGCACAGTCAAGCACAGAGACAGCCAGATATAGTGGCCATCAGAGGAAGGTCAACCCACTAAAAATGCAAAAGAGAAACAAAGCCAGAATCAGGCTTCATGTGGAAAATCTGAGTGTGAGTGTGCTCAGTCCTTAAAGAATCAAAGGCTTCCACACTGCCGCCTATACTCTACTAGATAGTAACTCAAAGTGTTCAAGAAATTTAGCATAATTATTCAAAACTTATCTAAAAACAGTCCTAGAATTGAATTTTCTCTTGGTTAATTGCCACAGACAGTAATCATAATCCCCAATCCATCATAACAAACTTGTCACTTTTGAAGGCAAAGGGACACTTCATCACTTGGACATATTTTACACAAAAGTATCAATTTTTACAAAGAACAAGAATATCAATCAAACTCGCTTTATGATTCTAAATGTTTGCTTGGGAGAACTGAAGACCATTGTGCTTTTTATGATCAGTGAAAAGCTAATTAGGTCTACAGCACCTCTTTCTTTCCAACAAATTGAGTAAATTTATTATTAAATTTTTAAAGGGGGTGTTTCTTTTAGATCTTTTTTTCCCAAAAAAGGAAAGTAAGCTTCTCTAAAATTTGATTGATAGGTTCGTAGTACTAAGAGAAGAGACCTCTACAGTCATCTAGGCCAACACCATCATTTTAGAGTTGAGCAAATGGGCTCAGAGTGGCAAGGCAGTAAAATAAGTAGTACAGTCTGGATCTGAACCTAAGATTTGTAATCAGATCCTCTGACTACAATTCCAGACCTCTGTCCAACTCCCACACTGCCTTCCTGTCAACTAGAATATATTTCAAAGGAATACATGCAAGATATTTTATCAGTTTAATCAACCAATTATTGTTGTTCGGTTTTCAGTCATGTTTGACTCTTTGTGACCCCATTTGGGGTTTTCTTGGCAAAGATACTAGAGTGGTTTTCCTTCTCCAGCTCATTTTACAGATGAGAAAACTGAGGCACACAGATTAAGTGACTTGCCCAGGATCACATGGCTAGTAAGTGTCTGAGGCAGATTTGAACTCAGGAAGATGAGTCTTCCTGACTCCAGGCCTGGCACTCTATCCACTGTTCCACCTAACTGCCCCACAATTATTTATTACATTTCTATTGTGTGCCTGTCTCTGGGGAACACAAATATACTGAATAAAACAATCCTATTAGCCAAGAATTTAACATTCAAACAGTGGAGACAACAAGGACATATGCAAGGATACACAGAATTTTTTAAAACTCTTTCAAATTGCTTTCATACTTATTATTCTAGTTTATTTGCATGACATCACCAGAGAAAAGGAGGCTCTGTTATTCTATTATACAAATGGAAAAACTGAGGCATAGAGGCACTAAGCAAGCATTTGCTCGAGTTTACTTTTGGTTAGTGACCTAACCAATAACAAAATCCAGATTCTCAGGTCATTGTTATTCTTAGTAGAGTATACTCACTGCTGCTCCCTTAAGAGTTAACTATCTCACTTTGGAAAAAAAAATGTGCTAAGTTTTTAGCATTCCCCAAGAGAAAAAACTTAAGTTTTAAAAAAAAAAAAACCTTACAGTAAAGACAAATTACTTCATTTAAAAATTCTTCTTTAACGTTATGCACTAAAGATCCATTCACTCTAACAGATTTACTTGGCTCATTTGACCTGAGTTTCTATAGCTGTGCAACCAACATCTGTAATAGCTATTTTTAATCACTGAACATTCACCACCTCTCTCTGCTGAGATAGATCTTCACGTGTCGGCGTATTAAAAAAAAAGGCAGATGGGACTAGACTAGTCCTTAAAGTACTTTCTATTGCTAATATTTATTGATTCTAAAAGGCACAGTGGCTTCACCTCTACCAGAGATGAGAGAAGTTCCCAGCTCAACCTCGATGAGTCTACGATCTGTATCTGTATCTATGACCCTATGACCCAGGGAGGCTCTAGGTTTCACCATCCAAACTCAGGTCTACACCAACAAACTACAGCTGTTAGCAGTTGAAGATGCATCCCATGGGAAACTATAATAAACATGACCCAAACATCTGTTATCTCTAGAGGAGCAAGAACAGAAAAAAAGGATGGAAAACTTCAGTACATTCCTAGGGGTGTAGATATGACAATCCATTATGGAAACTGATCCATTTGCTGGTAGGCATATGTAGCTGGAAATTGGGCCCTGGATAACTTGAGAAAATATTTAGGGCTATTCAAAGCAAAAAGTATTACTGATTCTTCCTATTAGCAGGATAAGTCAAAATTATACCCAAATGGGAAACTCATCTGCTATCTTTCTCTGCTTAAAGTCAAATTTCTCAAAATCTGGATATCCACAAGTATCTTCTAATAGGTTATTACATTTAACATTATCTTTGCCTGTGTCTTGTGTGCCCAATTAGATGTTAAAAACCTGAAGGGCAAAGACACTTGTATCCCCTTGGAGAGTCTTCCAAATAGCAGAAACCCTAGAGATATTTTAAAAAAAAATTTACTTGTTAATGTAATTCAGCCTGACAGTGGAAGGATACAATATTAAGAGTCTGAGGACAGGGGCAAACATTTTCTGAACATGAGACACTTAGCCTCAAATTCCCATCTGTCAAGTGGGGATAAGACAACTCCAACTATTTACTTCATGGAGTTGTAGTAAGGAAAGTCTCAGAAATGAGAAATATTATGTAGTAGTCTTTGATTTGCTTTGAAATTGTATGCAAAAATGGAAATGGATGACTATCTGTTGAGTTTCAGTAACTTAAATATTTGCATTTCTAATAAGCTTCTTTCTAATTCTATTTACATTTCTGTTTCCTGTCTCTAATGATGTTTTCCAGTAACTGGCCTGGGCTGATTAATTCATAAGAGGATAGGTGCTATGCACATAATTTTTCATTAATTAATACAGCCTGCTTCATTCAACAAGGAAATTCTATTAAATTTCACAGCAATTTAAAAATAAACTTCATTTTAGCTACAGTGAACACTTGGCCAAAAGTGTCTTTTTCTTTCTTCAGTTAATTTATCACATCCCCACATCCACAGGAAAACACTAACACACTTTTCCTGGGATCGGTCTTAGAAGGGTCGCATTATTATTTACTTATTATCAACTACACTCTATTTTGGCCAGTCATTAGTAAGACCTAAACCTCGGGGAAATGACAAACTCCGATTCTGACTAGCTGATCCTCAACTCCACCCCTAGCCCCACCAAGGGAGCACCAGATCCTTAACTGTGAAGTGGGTCTCAGAAGCCTGTAGATGGCAGTAAAAGCTGGGCTGGGAAATGGAATAAATTAGCCTAACTCAAATATTGACCCAACTCTGATCTGGCAATAAAATTTCCTCATCTGCTCCTTTAACAGCTTTCCCAAAGAGTTAACACAAATCAAACTGAACCCCTCTTTAAAACATAAACCAAACGGTGATTATGGAGAAAGTTTCTTTATTCTTTTCTTTTTAAAGGGCTATGAAAAAGCCCCTGTCTTTCAGGGGTATATTAAGCCCTGGTGGTGCTAGGTCTGTGTCTGTTTACTCTATCTGATCCCTGTACCCAACGAAAGCATGCTAATATTTCAGACTGGGATAGAGAGTGGATTTGGTACTGGGAACTGGGGAAAAAATCCCTATAACGGGGCAGGGGGGCACCATTTCACAATTTAGTTTTACTCAAAGAGCTGAGACAAACAGGTAGCTCCCACGTCCAAGTGTATCCAGAGCCAGATCAAAATGTAATTAAAAAAATTTAACAAAATAAAAATACAACAGAATATTGACATTAATATGTGGTTTTCTAAGAATGGGGACAACAGGGATCCTTATATACAATTTAACGTCCCCATTTGACATTGCTGATTCCACACAGGCAGGATGTGTCAGAGGTGATACATGAACCTAGATATTCCTGGCTTTTCACTCCATTCACTATGCTATGGAAAAAAATGAGTATTTTGACTAAAACCTGAAACCGAGTCTCCTACACCGAAATGTTATACATTTAAGAATTAACAAATGTACTTTCAGCTCCACCGAGTAGAGTTCCCATATTTAAATTTTTAATAACTGATATGATTGAGGCAAAAGGAAGAATGAGTCTTTCAAATGTGAAGCTTTCGAGTCTTGACCTAAATCAAATTCTTAAATTTCACATCAAATATTTGAGTATCCACAAATTTCTACTATGTCTCCTCCCCACCCCATGGGCTCTGTTCTATATAATCTTACGAAAACAGTTGTCAGATTGCTTCTTTATCATGCAAACTTTTTCACCATCTACAGTATAAAATGTTTTCATTTCCTGGGTTTTTGCCAACTACTTTATCACCAACTTAAATTTACTGCAAGAATAGATGGCGCTTACTGAGGCTGAATCTCTAAATACAGTGAGCAGCCTGTTTCCCTCTTATTCGATGTTATACCATTAAAATTACCATCCCATAAAAAAGCAAAAACACTTTTGACTTCCAGCCAGTATTTTCAAACCTCCCTTCACAATTCCACTTGCTCATTCTCTCCACAGAGCCAGTGAGGCTATAGATAATACCCTTGCAACCTCAACCCCATCTTAAAGCACAGGGTGACTGCTAAAGGTTGGAAGAATTGGACACTGAAAGGAATGCCTACCTCATTGTACTCCTATGGACATTACTGACCTCAGTCATTTTAAACAACTCGAATCCTAGCCTCACCAGAAGCACAGGTCTTAATGCAAAGCTAAAGTGGTGGATCTTTTCCTTACTTTTCAAGTCAACAGGTGTTTCCAGCCTGCTAGTTCAAACCCAGAATAAGAGGACTTCATTACAAAGGGGTATTTTCAAGCAAACAACTCTAGACTTCTAAAAACCCTGAGGTGCAACCAGAGACAAGGGAATCTATCCCATAGAAGTTAAAACACAAAGGCAACAAAATAAAGTCTCTAACTTTGCCCCCATTATTTTGAGGCCTTTCTACAGTCTAAAGGGTTTTTCAAGAAAGGAAACCCACCCTTTTCTCTCCTCCTCCCAATAAAAAGAGGAAATCAAAAGACAAGTCCAGTTTTTCACTTCCTTATGTTTTTTTTAAGTACTATATATACATATATATATAAATATATATATATACACATATATATAAATATATATATACACACACATATATATCAACAGCACCCAACAAATATTTTGGCTTTATATATACATATATATATATATTTCAATAGCTACTTAACCTTTGTAGGCATCAGTTTCCTCACCTGTAAAATGAGGTTATGGTAGTGATTACCTCTAAGGTCCCTTTCAGCTCTAAAGCTACAATCTTGTGAAATATTTTGATTACAAAAGCTCTATTATCTCTCCTATTGCTGCTGAATCAATGCAAAGGAAACAGTTTTGTACCTACTTCGGAAAAGGAGGGCAAAAGCCAACTTCATAATCACTTGAAGCTTAAGCTCTCTAGGCTTCAAGTTTCAGGATCTGTAAAATGGGTATAAGAACACTAGCAGTACTTAACCCTGTATCTAGGATCAAATGAAACAGTGTACTCGAAGCACTGCAAACTTGAAGGTACTATACAAAGTGTCTTAAAATTCTTAGTGCAACTGTAAGCTGTCTTGAAGACTCTTGGGACACGAAGTACAAATGCCAACTATTGTTACCATCATCATCACATATCACATGGCTTGACCAAAATTTGAATTTGGTCCGATTTGGTTAGACATAGATCTGGTCTTAATAATCTGATAACATGCATAAAGCAAGAGGAAAGATGGTTACCAAAAAAGGATCCAACTGAAATTCATCTTGCTTCTGCATCAATGAAAGGGGAAACATTTTGGCACAAAAAGGGCACTGAAAGCAATGGTTGCTTTCAAGGCGGATCTCATGCGACCGTTCTGCAAAACTGAGGCAACGGTGCCCAGGGTTACCACACCTAATACATGAATAGGTTGCATTATAATAAATTACCACACCTTAGGCAGCCTGAGGGCAGGCACTGGGTCTCATCAGATGGTATCTCTCCTCCAGAGCCCTTAGCACCACGCTCTAAACACAACCCATGGTAAATAAATGCTTATTGTAAGCCCTTGGTAAAATAAATGCTTATAACCTGGCACTGAACCAGAGGGGAGCCGAAGAAGCAATGATTGTCGCGGGGCAATAACTCTGCATCTCATCTTGCCCAGGTGACCCCACAGGTGCTCTGCGGGAGCTATTTCCCCTCTTCCCGGTCCCACCCCCAGCCTTAGGATGCTCAGTACTGAGGAGCTCATGGAAGTAACCCAGGAGGGAATTCCCTATTGCACAAAGCGCAGGCACAGGAGCTGAAGCTCCGCCCCTTTCCCCGGGAAACTTCCCTACGAATCCCCGGGAAAGGAAAGCCCGGGAGCAGCGCGCGCGCCCAGGGGAGCTCGCGCAGTCGCGTGGGTGCCGGGGCATGGCTTCTGGGGGTGGGGGAGGGGTTGTGCAACCAAACCGCGAGCTCGCACGCGTGCGCCCACTTCCCCGCCCGCCCTCCCCTTCCCGGCCAAGTGGGTGGGGGCCGGCGACTGCTTTTGGGTCCTTTACCTGGTGCAACGAGCACCCACTGATCGCAGTGAACTTCGGCCGGCCTCTTCTTGTGGGAGAGCATGTTAATCACCTTCTCCCCGGGAGACTCAAGCACATTAACCGCCCAGCTCTCTCCCCCACACCCAAGGCACTAATTAGCCTTCGGCTTGGTCGGCTGGGCCTGGATACGAGGTTAGCTCTGCAGTTCCCTGAAAAAATATCTTGTGCAATTGAAAAATGGCGGGAGAAAGAGTCTATTCCGGCGTCTCCCTCCCCCCCGCTCGGGGCGGGGCCAAAGGTGGAGGCGGAGCAGGGCGGGAGGAGGAGAGGGGCGTGGTTACATTTAGTTTTAGGCGCGAAGCGGCCGGAGAATGCGATTCTCGAGATTTTGTGTCCGTTGTTCCTCCTTCTGGCGCCAAGCCAAGGCCAGAGTTTGGAGCCGCAGCCCTACGGAAAACAAAAAGGCCGGAAGGAGCCGCTGCTACACCCCTCCCCCTGGGGAAGGTGGTAGAGGCCGGGCTCGAGCTCCCGACCCGGGAGACAGCGCGCTGCGCGAGGCCCGGAAGCAGAGCGCCTACGTGCTGCGGGGCCCGCTGAGCTCCGGGGCTCCCCGCGTGCTAATGAGGGGACGAAAGGGGGCGGTCAGCGAGCGAGCCAGCTAGATGGGGCTACTGACCTGGCCCGAGCACTGGCGCCCACCAGCAGCACCACCGGGTCACGGGGTTGCTCCGAGAACGCTAGCTGTGCGTGCTTGCCATTCTGAGTTTGTGGTCGAAGAGCTCTCCGTCCTGAGTGACAAGAAACAAGTGAAAAGACAGGACACACGCACGTCCTCCCCTCCTGCCCCAGAAAGTTCAAGCCCATGATCAGGACTGTTGCAGAGGGAGCAGAATGCCTCGGCAGAAAGCGGCCCCAGAGCCAGGGTTCTTAACTGGGGTCTGTGAACTTTCAGTGTGTGTATGTGTCATACATGCACATATATATATACATGCATGCATGCGTGCATGCATGGCAAACCGCCCCAGTATCTTTGCCACGATCCCAAATGGATCGAGAAGAGTCTGACCAACTGAACTACGAAATACATGTATATAAAATTATAATAACCCTTAAGCAAAGGTTCTTAACTTAGGGTCCATGAACTTTAAATATGTGTGTATGTATGTGTATATATATATATATAAATGTGTATATATGTACATTTACATATGTTTATATATATATATATATATATACACAAAGTGATTATAATATAATGACCTTTAAGCAAAAGTTCTTAATTTGGGTCCCATGAGCTTTAAATATGTGTACATATAAAGTTATATTTTTGTGTATATATACATTTGTGAACATATATGCATACAAATATATTTATATATACTAACTATTCTAGTATAATTTGTTTTCTTTGTAATCCTATACATTTTATTTTAACCATTAACAAATGTTCTGAGAAGAGGTCCATAAGCTTCACCAGACTACCAATATATTTACTTTGTTTTTCGAGGACTAGATCTCCTAATCTTTCACTACAGATCAATAGGAAAAGCTTTCACCTGCTCTGTTTTTCTGACGTGGGGTTGTTTGCCCTTTCTTGGGTACTCTGGTGGTCCTCTGCTGGGGCCTCATGATATTGGTGCTGGATTTAGTAATGGGCTTTAGCCTTACTGCAGCTCACAACTCCTGAATTCAACTGATCCATCAGTTTGGACCTCCCTCAGGAGCTGAGATTATAGGGACTGCTCCACCAGCCCCAGAAAAGAACCCTTTTTGAGGCTTCTGGAATCAATTAAATTCATTTCAGTTCAAAAAGTATTTGTTAAGTACCTACTAAGTGTGGAGCCCAATGCTAGAAATAAAAGAGAAACAAAAGCAGTCTCTGAGCTAAGTGTGCACAGATGGTAAATACAAAATAGCTTCTCAACTCCTGGGAGGATGGAAGAAGGAGCTTCAACTGGAAAGGATAAGGAAATGTGCCCAGTAGGCATGGAGGAGGTGCCCACTGAACCTGGTCCTGGGCAACTCATCCAGTTAAGTATCTTTGCTCCTGGTTTTCTGGTTGAAATGTTACAAGTAAATTGTCTAGGTTCCTGTAGAAATTGGAATGTACATTGTATAGAAGTCCCAACTCTCCACTGGACAACCTTGTAACATTGGGAAAGTCACTTAAACTTGTGAGCCTCAGTGTCCTTATCTGAAAAAATTAGAATAATAATAATAATATTTGCACTACCCCCCTCACAGGATTGTGAGGCAAGCATTTTGAAATAACGGCTAAATGAAAGTGTGGTGCATAGGTCCTCCTTGGAGGGGAAAAGAAAAGAGCTAGTAAAGCTGGTTTTATCATCTATTCAAAGCAAAAAGAAATACCATTGCCCTGGGAACCTGGTCATTCCATTGTGCAGTGCTCGTGATGAGCATAAGCAAAAAGATCATTGAAAATAATTGTGATTTTCGTGGCAACGTCTGTTTCAAAGGATGAAAAGTCAGAAAAGGTCTGGAAAACAGGATAAGAGCCCCCAAGCTCAGTTTATAATCCTATACGCATTGTTATCACTGGGAAGGTAGCCACAGGAGATAATGGTTTAAAAAAAAAAATGAAAAAGGAAAATATGACTCAGGTTTGAAAATAAGAGGCCTATGTCTTGGAGATTACTCAGAATCTTTATGCCTATGTAAGAGCTTGGGCAGAAATCTCTTTCATTCTTAGCCTTATGCAAACCTTAAATGGCTGCACTTGCCTATAGAAAAACCAAGAATTCATCAGAATTGATCCAAAGAGACATGACCTTGACTCCTGGGTAAAGAACATCTCTGTACCTTTTTCCCAGCCCATTCATTTCTGTGGACGAGTAGAAGATATTTAGAAGCAAGCCTTGAACACCAGTGTTTTGTAGTTATTGGGGAAATGATCATTGCATGGATTATTCCCTGGCCTACAAAACTGCAAGTTTAAAAACCTCATTAGTCACCATAATTTAGGAAGTACCTGGCAAATTGAATTTGACCTTTTACCTGGAATGGATTGGTTGAGAGGTTGGGGAGGAGGCTGATTCTGGAGGCAAAGCTTGCTTCAGATGACTTGTTCTCACTCTGTTTGCTTGGTACCAGACCTGGCAGATTTAGAGGGGAGAGTTGTCCCTCCTTGATTGTGCCTTCTCTGTGAGTGCCGTGGGACTTGGGTCTACCTTCCTTGCTGGTGCTGTGTATGTTTATGGGATTGTGTGCCCCAGGTTTATAAGAGAGAGATGTTTCTTAAGATGCCATTTCAGCAAATGCATTTGCTTTGAAACTAATTGTGTCCCCTGATTATCAACAAGGGAACACACACAGTGGTGGGAACTCTGGAACTATAGTTTAAGGAATATGGACCAACAGAGTACCTGAAGCAAAACTAAGCCTAAAAGGCAAGCATCCAGACATTGAATGCCTAGAGGATTCTATGACAAATATGATTGGGATTTTTGTTTTGTTTAATGATCCTCTGATTACTAATATCGAGGATGTGTGCTTGCCCGACTGTCGTGTCGAATTTCTTGTGCAGGATCCTAAAGGAAAGGAGATTCCTTTAGATGGTGAGGTCTTCCCTATGTTCCTTAAGCCCTAGAACATTGCAGGAAATGCCCAATAAAATTCGTGATTATTCAAGAGAAATCTACCTAACCATTCATACACTAAAAACTAAATGAATGAAACAAGTCCATTACCTAACAATGGCTTATGTTGGGTGACCAGTCCATTGAGGTAGAATATCGGTACATATACCTGGGGGTAGGCAAATATGCTGTCAATGGGGAGTGATTTGGACCCAGAATTGAAGAGGAGGAAGATATCTAACTAGATTGTATTTGGGAAGTTGTAAAATGCATTTAATAATTCCGAACTGCTTCCTGCACAAAATCTCTATTTTCTGTATGAATGTTCTCAGAACAATGATGTATGGATACAAATCTTGGAATACCACAAGTCTCTGAGCAATCCAACATGTGGGTTTCCAAAGGGGCAGTAGAGAGATGCATGATGGGTGGTAAGTGAAGTAGAACCAAAAGAAAAATATCCCTGATTACAACAATGTGAATGAAAAGATCACCAATAGAAAGTCAAATTCTCAGTAACTGAATGTCCTAAAAACAAACAAACAAACAAAAACAAATGATGAAACATACTGCTCTCCTCATGGTAAAGAGGTGGGGGTCTAGTAGAGCAGAATGTTGTGTATATTTTCAGACGTGATCAATCAATTGGATGTTTGGATTGTTTTTCTTTGTCACATGGGAGGGTTTAGTCTAGAATAGGCATAGAAGGTGTTTCTCCCTCATCTCCAGGGCTCACTGTGATGTAAAAGCAAAGTACATCAATAACACTTTTTTTTAAACAAAGAAAATGGTTGTCCATGCTCAATAGTTAAGAAGGTATCATTTATTGAAACTACAGTATCTTCTACCATCACACTTTGCTGTCTACTGTCTCTGAGGAATCCAAGTTTCATATCTCCCTTTGTTTTTATTGTTCCCCTTTCTTTCATGTCACTAAAAGCAGAAGTAAGATGAGTTTCTGGATCCTTGGAGAGCCTGGGAAACACCCATAAGGAGTCTGGGGAATCTAAGATCGTGAATACTCCCAAGGGGCTTGCCGAGCAGAGAGCGTTGGCTTTAGTGGGTGCTCTGCCTCTCAGTTGCCTTTGTGATTATAAAAAGCTTTGTAGAACTTCATTTTAACAGATTTAGTCGTCTGAGAGGGTAGCCTTCTGTGCAGCCCCAGCCAGTGGTCATAACAGCAGGGATCTCTGCTGAGTCTCTGGATATAGGTGTTGTCTTTTTTTTTTAACAAACCTCATTCCAATGTATTTTTATATCATCACAAAAATATTCATCATATTAAAAAAAAAGCTGGAACTGATTTTAATCAAAAAATGTAAATCATGATTACAATCACTAATCAAGAAGGTTGGATTTAATTTTCCCCCCAACAAAAAGTGGATTCTTCCATTCCCTATCTTTAGGAAGGACGTTGTATGAACTGGAAGGCATATAGACAGATTCAGGCAAACAGGAGGGTGGAGGGCTTGAGGCAGTGCCACCAGAGGATTAATTGAAGGCAGTAGGGATGTTTAGCCTGGCAAAGAGAAGGCCTGGAGGGGACGTCGTGGCTGTCTTCAAGTATTTGAAGGGCTGTCATGTGGGGGAGGGATTTGTCTTGTTCTTGGCCCCAGAAGTTAGAACTAAAAGCAGCAGCTTATGAGTACATATTAAGTACTTCCTTTCTAGTCCAACTAAGAATATTAAAAAATAGATATTTCTTCAGCCTAAAATCTTTTCCAGACTTTTCTCTTAAGGAAAGTATGTAGAAGGTAAGAAAAAAAAAACAACCAAGGTCCGAGAACAAAGCAATAAGGGTGCTAATCAAACTTAGAACAAAAAGTATCTTGTCCAGTTATGTTTCCTTCCTTGTCCCGAGACTGACTGTTGCTGAGACCCATCTAAGGGCAGTGAATGGCCTCTTTTCTAGTCAGAAAGGATTAGGGTATTGACCACAGGGAGGAAAGCCCTTTCAATCCTTGGTGGGGAAAGAGGAGTCAAAGAAAGGATTGAGTAGCTTCACTAGAGGCTTAAGTGATTATTGTTCTATTAGAAGGAGTAGAATGTTAGCCCCAAACTATACATTAACATTTTGTGACGTTTCTTTGTGTAGGATACCTATAAGTACGATCTTAAATTGTCTTATGGGAGAAAGATGCCCAAGGGTATGTGGGGGGGGTGGGGGGGGACTATGTCACTTTGGACATTTTTCTCTCTAAGCTCTAAATGTTTGTATAACAGAGACTGCCCTGGCCTCTACTGCCTGAAGGTCAGGTGTGTTACATTCAACCCTCCTCAGGATTCTCTGGTACCCTTAAGGGAGTTTGGGAGTATCTAGCCTCTGTCATTAGTGCAAACTCCCACTAGTTGTAAATCTATTATTTTAGAAATCCTTTGCACTCAGTTCCATTTAACTGTTTAAGTTTAATTTTTACAAAGGAATATTTACTTCAAAGGTATAATAAATATACAACACCCACCCCCAATATACAGGGACATAATCTGCTTCCGCCTCATACATACACACACCACCTCAATATCTGAGGAGAAGAGAGAGATTCCGTTCACATCTTAACTCCATACCTATATAGGATGGACCTACTAAGTTCCAAGTCCAAAGCCTTGATGAACTCAAGTCCTAGCACCCTAGCTTCTCAGGGCTTCTCACTGGGCTGGCAACAACTTCCACTCTAGAATCCTGCCCCCAAGTTCCTCATGGCTCAAACTTCTGGGTCCGAGGACTCTACTGCCTGTGCCTAGAACAAAAAAGGACAAATGCAACAAAACTAACCTGTTTCTTGGGCAACGGGGCCTCAAGAGGCAGGGAACAGCCCTCCCCCCAAATCCAGATTAGTTCATGGTGTCCATCCTGTATGTGAACAAGCCTCTCGCTCTCCTGGACACCACCGGAAAAAGAGACTGTCCCGGTGTGGTAATTTCAATGATGTAGCTGATTCCAGCTATATAGCCAATGGAAAAGGCTGCTCCCATCCATGTGGTAGGGATGCACAGAATGTCTTCTTCCAAAAACAGGTCCCTGGCATTGTTAAAAGGAAAATTCTTTGGGCTTTCACTCTGATTAAGGAGGCAAAACTCAGGACAAAGAGAATTAAAAGAAGTTTATTAAAAGTACGTGAAGGAGGCAACACGTTGATGGGCTCATCGCTAGAGATCAGCAAGAGTTTCAAGATGGAGCCAGCTTTTATTGATAACTTTTGTAATGAGATAAAGACAATTCAGATAACTCCACGTCAGCAAAAAGGGATGGGCCATGGCATCTCAGTTCCTCCCCGAGGTAGCAGGTATGTGACAAATGCCAGGTACAAACAGGTACAAACAGTGACTTGGTACTCAATGAATAGCAGGTAATACAAAACTACAGACTGGGTGGGTGATGCCTCACCCCACACTGATTGACAAGTAGGTCTTGGAACAATGGGTCACTGAGTCAGCATAACCTTCAATTGTATCTCTCACATGAGCCCCTCTATATTAAACCTGTGCACACATTGAGACCCCAGTATGCAGAGATTTAGAATAATGGTACTGTATGTTAATTTTTTAAAAAATTATTTCTGACAGTGCATAAAACACAGAGTATGTTATTAACATATATTCTTTTCTTCAACTAGCTCAAAGTTGAATAAAAGCAAGCTATTAATTTAAGGAGAAGAAGAGTGTAACTGAATCTCCTATTTGTCTTTGAGCAGTGAGAAAGTACCAGCAACTTTAGTATCTCTAGTCAGAAAATTTCTGGGAGAATTTTCTAAATGGCTGAAATAGTAGATGTTCATTTTCTGGGGATGTGGGGGCAGGGCAGAACCAACCGAGGAACTAGAGATAAAAACAGACCAGAAACAAATGACCTTTCCTTGTTCTTAATGGTGATCAGAGCAGAAAGAACTTGAATTTAAGATTAGGAAAACTTTTTTCTCTTTTACAAGTCATTAAAAGCATATGTGAGTACTTTTTTCAGAATAAGAAAGAGACCTGTTTTTACATTCACAGTAGAGACAAATGTTAAAGAAAGGTACTTGTCTGATAGCTTATTCAGGGGCAGCTTAGGTAACAGAATCTACAAGGTGGAGAGTAGGAGAGGAAACGAGGTAGCAATCTGAAAGGTCCATTTGTCATTTTAATTTGACTCAGTTAAATTACATTCAACAAGTGTGTATTAAATGCACATTATGCAGAGCATTGTGCTAAACATTGGGAGAGATGTAAAGTTTATATAAGACAGGATTCCTGCCCTCTTGGATCTTTCAGTCTTGTAAGGGTATATGATACATGTAAGAATAGCAAATATAAAATAATACATTAAAATGTATGAGTGACCCCAGCTCAAGGATAAAATACTAAGAGCAACAAGAAAAAAAACAATTTAAATATGACGGTGCCACAATTAGAATCAGACAAGACCTAGCAGAGGAGACACTAAAGACAGGAGGTCTTGGAACACTATATATCAAAGAGCAAAAGAACTGGAGTTCTGAGCAAAAACATCATACCCAGCAAAGTTAAGTATGATACTCAATGAAAAAAAAAATGGACATTTGATCAACTGTCAGACTTTCAGGACTTGGTTTAAAAAAACAAACAAACAAACAACCTGAACTTAATAGAAGATTTGACATACAAGAGCTTAGAGAAACATAAGGTACATACCGAACATTGATTATAGGGATTCAATAAGGATGGCCCATTTACCTTTTATGTGGGTAAAATGTAAGATGTATATCTAAGATTGTTATTAGTAATTGGGTAGTTCATAGGAGAGATTGGGGTAGACCTGAGTATAATATGACTTTAAAAAGTAAAACCGTTTAGGAACAGCTAAAAAGAGTGATAATTTTATACAAATGAGGTACAAGAGCAAGACTCAACACAGAGAAATTAGATGGGGGAGGAGGGCTGGTAGTTCTGGTAACCTACTTTCATTGGGAATGGGTTTAAGAGGGAACAATACATATACATCTAGAAGAGTATAAAAGTCTTCTAAATTCAGAAGAAATAAAGTGGTAAAGGGATAGGGAGAGAGGAGAGGATAAGGGAGGGGAGGGTAAGGGAATAAGGTAAAGGGGAGTATAGAAGGGTGTTTAGATCAATGGGAATGGGAAGATAAGGAAGCACTTTGGGGGGGCAGGCTAAGTAATAGGATGGCAAGGTAGTGGGTAGAAATAAAGTAGAGGAGTCAGAAGGGATAGGAAATAAGAGATACACACAAACATAAAAACAAAGATCAGGAGTAGAATTTGTTAGGGAAAGTATATGTGTATATGTGTATGTATGTGTATATATGTATATGCATATATCTACTATATATCTATATATAAATATATCTGCACTTAATTGTATCCTTCGGGAGGAGGGAGGAAGGGGAAAAAGAACAAAATAAAAAGTACACAGCAGAGAACAAAAGAAAAGTTGTGGAAGCAAAGAAAAGATGGACAGCTCTCAACACAATGTGTAGTAGTTATACTTTCTTGAAATGAAAATTTATTGTTATGTATTTTGAATCCTCTTTTATGTTCTGCTGTGCATGACATGCTTTTTTTTCTTTTCTTTGTATTTAAGTTTCAACATTTAAGTTTATGATATGTTTCTTTTCCTTTTCTTTATTCTGTATTTGAGTTCTGGTGTTTGAGTCTAAAATAAAAAAAGTATGAGTGGCATAAAAATACTAAATGAAGTCTAAGTGGGAAAAGATCATGGAGAGGGAGCTTGAAAGGGCAGACAACAGTTTCTCTTGTTTCTATTTGTAGAACATTAAAAGACTCTGGGACTTACTCTCCCAGCCTCAACTCCAAGTTGTGTTCCCCAAGCAGGTCTTCTTTCCCCCTCTTAGGGTTCTAAAAGGTAACCCTAAAGTGCTGTGGGGTTCTTTTTGAGCCCCTATTCCAATGTATTTCCCCAAATTCAATACCCAGTGATTAGCAACCCAATATAACTTATTAGTACCAGTCGGTATCTACCCGATATCACTTGACCAAGTGATATTTCACTGATAAGCAATTAACATCAATTAGCTTTTACAAAGGAATATTTACTGAGAAGACATATCAAGAACATAAGTCCAAATATGGACTTATCTTGACTTGTCTATTCAGCATAAAGTGAAACAAAATATCTGGCTTATTTGACCAAAGGAAACAGCCAATCCAAATAATTTAGTTTAAAAGGAAAATAGAATCACAGCCCTTGAGAGCTGAAAGAGTTCTTAGAGATCATTGTGATGTAGTTAAAAGAGAACTGGCTTAGAAAGAACTGAGTCCAAATCCAGATTCAGACATTTACTAAGCAGAGTAACCTTGGGCAAGTCGCTTCACCTCAGTGTCCTCAACTATAAAATGGGGATAATTATAGCACCTCCCCTTTCAAAGTGGACCATACTCTCCTCACTACCACCTTGGTCCCTTGAGAGAATGGGCTCAAACTCTCCTACAAATTCACTCGTAGTGAGGCATATCTGATGGAACAAGTTGCTCCCTTGCTTGTAAGACATAATGGTTTGATGCTGCTGGTTTGGTGTGCAGCTGGCCGCTCTTTTGGGCTGACTCCTTCCTAGACTTGGCTACTGGACCTCTGGTGGTTCTTCTAACTTTCTTTCACCAAGACTGAGTCTTACAACCCCACGAGCAAGAAAGAAGAAATACAAGTGGGACAGAAGAAAAAGCAGTGGTGTTTGTTCGATGACACACGTGGGCTTCAGGAAGAGAGAGAAGGCTAGCTCATAGCAGCCGCTTCTGCCACTGATGCCTCTTTCTCCCCATCCAGAGGCTTATAACAGTTCTTAGCTCAATCACTCCCATAAAAAAAGACAGAGGTCAAGTTGTTCCATTGGAGCCTTTTGTGAGCACTCTCAGTTCCTGCTCAGCAGCCAATTAAACTGCTCTATCCTCTACATGATAAGGGGACAGAAAATGGTCACAAAATAATTGTGTATACTCTGAGTCAGGGACAGGGCATCTGCTGTGTTATTATGAAGTTCTAGAGGCAGGCTCTCCAAGCATCCCTGGGGGTTGGTACCAGGCAGAGCAGATCATACATGTCTGAAGGAAGGACCAAGACCTTGTTTATGAGTCTACCATTAAACACCCCTTCTTCTCTTTTCACACTGCTACCCCCTAGTACAAATATTCTCCAAATTATCGATTACCTTTCTAAAGGACATTGGTGAGTCCACAGTGAGACTATCAACTCCTAAATTCATTGAGGAAGTTAACATCACAATCTAGAGGTCAGTAAATGCTAGTAGCAGCTATTGGGAGAGGATGGTATCAACATATTGCATGGATCTCTATTGGATATTCAAGGAAAAATGGTTATTGGGGGCAATGGCTCAGAAATGATCTGGAATGAGGAACAAGGCTCAAATGTTACAGAAAGGATGAGAACTAGATCATAATCATTTGTGTTGTTATGGTACTTTAAAAAATAATAACAGTTAGCATTTACATAGTGACAACTATGTTCCAGGCCCTTGACAATCATTAAATCATTTGATCCTCGCAACCACCCTGGGAAGTAGGTGCTATAGTTATCCTCATTTTATAGTTGAGGAAACTGAGGTGAAGCAACTTGCCCAAGGTTACTCAGCTAGTAAATGTCTGAATCTGGATTTGGACTCAGTTCTTTCTAAGCCAGTTCTCTTTTAACTACATCACAATGATCTCTAAGAACTCTTTCAGCTCTCAAGGGCTGTGATTCTATTTTCCTTTTAAACTAAATTATTTGGATTGGCTGTTTCCTTTGGTCAAATAAGCCAGATATTTTGTTTCACTTTATGCTGAATAGACAAGTCAAGGATGGTAGGGGTGGAGGCGTGGGGGGCAGACTGGTGGGGTGTTTATGTTTTTATTCTTCCGTATTCCCTTTAGTGTTTTGTTCCTTTTGAGTTCCAGAATTTGCATCAGGAGGCAAGGGTTTTTAGTTCATGGTTTTTGCCCAAGAGTAATTTTGCCACAGTAAGAGAACTGTCATGTGAACGCCCTTGCCCATTTACTCATAGCTGACAAAACTGACACAAACTAAGTAAAAAGCACAAACTTCTCAGGATTTTAATAACTTAATGCCTACTCCCCTCCACTTGTATGTTTGTGGTCGTTGGTGACCACGCAGCGCTTCTGAGTGTGTCTATTTTCCACTATTTTAGACATGTCATTTCCCAACAGGCATGGATTCATTTATATATAGATTTCTATTCTTGTTTCATGCTGTTGATATTAGTCTTCCTCAAACATACTTAGGCATGTAATTTTCATTGACTCTTTCCTGATTGCTTTTCACCCATAGTGTCTATTTTTAAGATTCTTTAGGAAGTACAGGAGACACAGCATAACAGAAGGGAATCCTTGGGGTCTGGAAGGCCAGGGTTCAAGCCCTGCTTTTGGCCTGTATTAGCTGTGAAACACTGGGCAAGTCTCTCAGGGTCCCAGTTAATTTTCAATGACCTTAAGTTAAGAATATGTTACAGATCTGCATTTGTAGAGGAAGCTTTCACACTATGAGTTCCTCCACACAAATTAAATCCCAGGTCTGGACCAAAAAAATAAACAAAAGGATACACACACACACACACATCAAGCCATAACTAGCAAATTTTTGGCATGGGACAAGCAGAAGACAACCATGCCCTCAAGCAGGGCTACTAAACTTTGTAGACCGAAATGCATGGATGTTGCTGGGAAGGTCTTGAGTATGGACAACAAGGTAGGGCCAAGCTAGAGAGGAGCTCATCTGGAACATGACCTTCTGGGGAAAAAGCAGATCATCTCATAACATCACATTTTAAATCATTCTTTTGTGTTGTCTTCAATTCAATGGCTATTTATTCAGCAACTACTGTGTTTCAGGTACTAAAGATGCCAACACAGAAGGAAAACAGGCCATGCCCTCAAGGAGCTTACATTCTATTGAAGAGAAACAGCAATGTACAAAAGAGGAAATCCAAAATTTATTCAAAGGAAATATAGGTAATTGTTTTGGAGGGAGGAAAAATCCAGAAATGTCTCATGTAAGATGTGTCACCTGAGGGGCAGAGGTGAGGATAGACTGCATCCCAGGTATGAGGGTCAGCCTAAGCAAAAGCAAGAAGACGAGAGATTAGAAGTGGGTCAGATTGGCTAAAGCAAAGAGTGTGTACAAAGAAGTAATGTGAGGTAATCCTGGGAAAATAGGCTGGAGCTGGGAGGGGCTTCAAATGGTAAATGGGTTTGTACTTCATCCTAGAGGCAATAGAATAGGATGGAGCTTTTTGGTGGGAGAATGGCATAGTCAGACCTGTGTTTCAGAAATGTCAGTTTTACTGCTATAAATAAATGGATGAATGAGTAAAAAGCATTTATTAAGCACTTGTTGTATACAAAGCACTGTGCTAAATGCTGAGGATATAAATAGAAAAGCTATAGAGGAAGTGGTTCCTGCTCTCAATGAACTCACTTTCTAATGGAGAAAGAATGTATGAGAGGTTTCAATTGCAAATCAGATGGAAAGATCCCATGGTGTTTAGGGTGCCACCACAGCAACAAAGCATTTTATTTAGTGTCATTTCTGCTGATAAATTCACATCTGTTTCTGAGGTAGAGCTATTGATAGTATCTAGGACTTGGGTAGCAAGAACCTACTTTTTTGGGACTTTGGTAGCCATGGCTGCTAATGAGGCAGTGCCTGTGGTTCCAGCAGAAGTGGTCACCAAACTACATCTAAACAAGGGCACTTCCCAAATTATGACGTCAGGGGCTTGGTTCAAAGCAGAATGATGGTTTGGGGAGGATTGCTACCATTCCTGGGGCTCTTGGGAACGACACGTCCTTTTGTGGTAGTTGGTCAACAGTTGGTGTTTGGGGGTAGTAAGAAGGTGAACTCCATCTCCATAGTGATTGTTTCCCTAAACAATGACAGGACCTAGGCTAGAGGTAGGGCCAGTGGTCTGAGGTGGGCACTGAAATTTCTAGGGTTCTCAGGCTCAAAGTTCTGTGCTATGTCCACCCGGTTCTGAGGGGAGGTAATAGGAGAGATGGTGGCTTTGGTTTAAGTTGCCTAGAACATGCCACCTCTTGTCATTCCCTTAGTTCACCTTCTGCTATCTGGTTTCCCTTGCCATGGGCAGTTGGTCAGTATTTGGTGGGGATGGCTGGGCCCTTCTCCATAGGTTTTTGCTTCCCTGGATGATGGCTACAGGGGTTGGGTTGCAAGTAAGACTAGTGTCTGGGGTTAGTGGTTGGAATGGTAAGGTTGGCTTGATTTGCCTGGTACATGCCACCTCCCAACACTTAGCTTTGTATCCCTAGCATTTAGCACAGTTTCTGTCGTATAATATGTGCTTAACAAATGTTTATTGATTATCTCTCCCTCAGTTAATTTTGCTGCTTTGGTGAGGCTGATTTATCTACCCCATAGGGGGCAATTGGTCAGCAGTTGATGGGGGTATCTGTCCCTTTCTCCATAGGAGTTGCTTCCCGGCCATGACTGGGAGTTGGGTGGGGGAAAGGCTGGGTTATAAGTAAGATCAGTTGGTCTGGAGGAGGCTGCTACTCCCTGATCTTTGGGATCTAGTTGTCTGTCTCTGATAATTGGTCAGCAAGTGGCATTAGTGGTGTCAAAAAGGATGGACCTCTTATTCATAATGATTACTCCCCTCAAAGGAATGGATTGAAGAAGGGACATTGAAGAAGGGACCTTCCTTGAGGAAAAAAGACCAATTAAGAGACTGTTTGAATAGTCTTGGTGAGAGATGATGGGGACCTAAATTAGAGTGGGAGCCGTGTGAGTGAAGAGAAGGAGATGGATTCAATAGATATCATGAAGGTAGAATCAAAAAAACTTGACAATTTATTGGATGTGGGGTGGGGTGGGGCGAAGGGAAGGGTCAAGAGCATGACTCTAATATTATAAACCTGAGGGACTGGAAGAATAGTGGTAACCTCAACAGAAATAAGGGCTTTATTAGGAAAAGGTGTGGATTTGGAGGAAAAGATAATGGGTGCTATTTGGATATGTTGAGTCTGAAGTGCCTACAGAACATCTAGTTCAGCATTTCTAATAGGCAGCTGTAGGTCTCAGACAGGAGTTTAGAAGAGAGACTAACTCATATGAACTAGAGAAAAGTTCATTTTAATTAGTAGCACTTAAATTTGGGATCATCATCTAATTGTTGTAGGGAATTCCTAGTATGGAAATAGCCTCCCTATGCCAATGAAGAAGATAGGCAACTCCTTGGCAAATTACTCTTAGCAAATTTGCCTGGGATACTGGGGCATTAAGTTATTTATTCATGGCCACACAGCTTTTATATGTTAGACATAGGATCTGAACTCAGGTCTTCCTGATATCAAGACCCCCAGCCTCTCCAAGTTATAGAATAATTAAATAGTTTTACTTCCAAGTATTTAAAGTAACTAGAACTAGGTTAAAATATTCCCTAATGTTTAATAAACTTGTTAGGGTTAGAAAGAAGACCTTCTGAAAACCATTTCCAAAAACTCATGTCTTCTCTAGCTAAATAACCCCTGTTCCTTCAAATGATCTGCCTATAGCCTGAGCTCAAGGATTTCTTTCTGGTTGCTTTCGCCTGGACATAATCTTTTCCTTGTCCTTTCTAAAAAGATGCACCTTGAATTAAATAGTATATTCTAGATCAGGGCTTAAACTTTTTCTGCTTCCTGTGTCATCAGTGTTGGTTGGCCTGAGGGCATGCACAGTGCAAAGTGCACATGCTTTGTGTTCAGAACCATGGCTCCAATGAAGTTGTGTGACGCAACACAGGCAAACACTGCCAAAAAACACCTTGTTACCTGTTTGATTTTTAAATAATTTTTGGTTGTGCATTCAGAACCCTTTTACTGTTGCCATTTTTTGTGATTCCATATGGAGCTGCGACTCATAGTTTAAGAAGCACTGCCTAGATCTAATGTGTTTCATATCTGTTCCTGGGGAGCAAGGTTAGTCATTGCATTAAATTTGAATTTTTATGTCTTTAGTGTTAGTTTCATTTACATTATTATGGTCATGATGTCTATTTTCTCTCCATTTTGTTTTATTTCACTCAGTACCAGTTTGTACAAATCTTCACATATTTCTCTTCGTAAAATTTATTTTGTATTGTGTGATAATACTTCATGAATCCATATGCCACCATTTGTTTTGCCATTACCAAATTGATGGACATATACTTTATCTCAACTTTAATTCTTCTTGCTAATTTGGTGCTAAGCTCTGCTGTTTCTTTTGCTGAAAGAGTACAGGTACAATTCAGTGCCCTGGGGCAAAGAACCATTCAACCTACTGTAGTTATGGTTCTGCACATGAGTATTTTGAAGCACTGAAGCAGCGTATTTCCACTTCTTCCTGATTTCTTCCACATATAAAGGAAATAATTGTGTCCATGAATTAATAAAATATCTAATGACTTTACCCTGGTGACTTAGGGTGAGGGAGATTCTAAAGTGTTATGGGTCGGGTGCTTCTCTGACCTGGTACCCTTTTTTAGAGCCTATACTTGAGTACTGATTCATATCACAGATATAAATCAACCCAGTGTATGAAATACTAAACAAAAATGAATGTTCACCTGCTTACCACTCCTACCCGTTCAAGTCTGAAAACTGATTTGGGAGAGTTAAGACTTTCTATTCATGAGCCAGCTTAATGCCATCTTTTTGTTGTTACTATTCCCTACCCTTCCCTTTGGCAATATCCAGATACAGAAATGTCTCACTGATCCAGCCCAAAACTCAGAGAACAGGCCTCCTCTCTCCGTGTGGCGAATGATAAATTGGCCAGGTCAGACTCTCTTCCCTTTCTTTTTTTTTCTTTCCCGCCCCCTCAACCAATTACAATGTTCAAAGTTCACATATCATAGATCTGGAAATGAAGGTAACAGACTGTTTCCTTTCTGATCATTGCTGGAGAAACTTTGGAAAATGGGGGATGCTGAGGAAGCATTATCAGCTTTTATCAAAGCCAGTACTTTCTTTGGTAATGAGGGGAAAGCTGGGAAGCCATTTTGCTGCTATCATCTTACAAACGGGTCCACACATTGTGCTTCACAGGGACTCGTGTCACTAGCTTGGATTTGGGAACCCCACAGGCCAAAAGAGGTCACTCTCTACCTGGAGAAGTACTGAGAGATAGCCTCCCTATCCATGGTCCTGTCTGTGTGGTTCCAAACATCTATCAATAAACTTGGCTCAGCTGAGGAAGGCTGTATTTGGGCTGTTCCTCATTTCTCTGGGGTGGCTGCTGACTTGCCACAAAATCAGCCATTTTAGAAAGCATTTGCTGCTAAATGGTGGGGCAAGTTGAGAAGGGGATGCTTATCCCCTCTTCTCTCCCCCCAGATGCCCATGAATGCCTCACTTGTTACGGTTATTAGGCATCCTTTAGGAGTAAATTTAGCTAGTAGAATTCATACAGGTGAAGCCAAATTTGACCACAGCTTTCATCATGGTTTCTTCTCCAACTCTAGTACATTCTATATATGGCATATATAGTATAAGCCCTGAACCAACACAGAGTCCTGTGAACATGACCTCCATTTATCAGTGGTGACCGAAGATGAGAAAGACCCAACACCAAAACCAGGAGTGTGGAAGCCACACCATTCTTCCCAGTTTTAACTGTTCTCTGCCCTACATTCCCTTTACTCCCCTTTACAGCCAATCACTGGTCAGAGTAGTTTGATTCTCATTATGCAGCTCTCCTAAATACTCTGACAGAAGCGCAGGTGCAATGAACCTTGTTTCAGCAGAGGCCTTAACACAATGGGAGCACCCCAATGAGCTACCAAAGACAACATAAGTCACCAAATATACCAAATACAACACAATATATGCCATGCACAACTTTCTACTTCCATACCCTTCAGTACCCCATTTTCCTTCCCGTCCTGATAGATCCCCACTTTTTAAAATAGAGAATAACTCAGATGCTCTAAGTCTAGCACAGTGATTTCTTCATTAGACTCAAAATCAGCATGGGCCATGAACGTGTTTTTAAAAATATTTTGAGAAATCTATTGGTTTCTATTGTAGTCCTATGTATTTTATTTTATACATTTAAAAACATCATTCTGAAAAGGAGTGCATGAACTTTACTAGGTTTTAAAAGGGATCCATGAGAGGAAAATGGTGAAGAACACCAGAACTAGAAGCTGCCTTACTGTGTCTTCTGTAGAATGAATTAGTTAAATACGTGGTCAGAATCGTAGAAGGGTTATGTTGTTACAATATAAATTTGAAACCATCATCATCTGAAAAATGCTATCTACCTCCAGAGAAAGAAGTGATGGAGTTAGAATGTAGATTTAAACAAACTTTTTTTTTAACTTTATTTTTCTTGGAGGTTTTGTCTGTGTTTTTTTCCTCTTGAAACATGACTAATATGGGAATATGTTTTGCACGACTGCACATGTATAACCTATACAAAATTGTTTGCCTTCTCAATGGTGGGGGAAGGGAGGGAGGAAGAGAATTTGAAACTCAAAATTTAAAAAAAGAATGTTAAAAATTGTTTTTACATGAAATTGGAAAAATTGAAAAAAAAAAAAGCATCATCATCTAAGAGTGAAATCCCCAGAGACTTTGGAGGACCAATAACTATGCTCAAAACTATGTCTTTTTCAAAATGCCTTCAATTTCTCTATTTTCAGTTCAACCAAGAGGCATATTTTTAAAAAATAGTATCAAAACCACCAGGCAAATCAAGAACGAGCCCCTTCTTTAAGCTTTATCAAGAACATCATACCAAAGATGAAAAATTGGCAATGAAGCGTCCGCCATAGTAGAGTTGGGAAGAAACCAAACAGATTAAGAGAAAGATTTTAAATTGATTTAGAATGTGAAAGGGTAGCATTAAGCTTAAAGACAGCAGCACTTATTCCACAGCTTTGGCAATAATTGACTAAAAAGTGACCAGCTTAAAGTCTGAAACAGATTCTTTATCATCTGTCTTTTGGATGGGAATAGTCAAGGCCTGTTTCCATTTATTTAAAACCTGGCTTAGGGTCAGGGAGAGATTAAAAATATAAGTAGGAATTGGTTCAGCAGTTCTGCTTGTAGTAAAACACTGAAGGTAAAGTGGGAACCCAGGGTCAAATTTATGTTCAGATTTATTCAAAATATATTTACATCTTGGGATAAGGATGTACTTGTTTGAGGCAGAAGAAGTGAAAAGGTTTCTTTTCCATTTATTCTGACCTTATAGCTATTTGTAATACATTATAAATAACATATACAGGCTTGTATAGTACTAAAAGAATATGGTAAACCATGACAAAGGCATCCTTGCTGTTAAAAAAAAAAGACTAGTCTTTCAAGTTAATGGAAAGGTAGAATCCTCTTGTGTTACTTTTATTTTTTATCAATTTTTATTGATGTCTTTCATTTTTATGGCTCCTAGATTTTCCTTTTCTTTTTCCTTTGCCTCCCCTCCCCCACCCCAAGAACTCTCCTTTACATGAAAACATTTTTCCTGTGTTATTTCTAATGTTATAGAGACCTGATCCAGTGTTGAAGCAGCAGAGAGATGACCAGTCAATTGTACTCATTCAGCTTTGCTCATGAAACCCCTCTGACACCCATGCTCAAACCTGGAGCTTAACAAAACATATTGGAAAAGCACTTCTGTGAATCTGCTATCACTCCTGCCAGGAAGGATTTTTTTCTAATGCTACTGAATAATATTAAAAATCTTCATGAATAAGAGCTACTTAATATATAATCCTTTCATGTTCTAAGGCTTTCCAAGGGCTAAATGCTGGATCATGGTACATATTTCCCATAAATCTAAGAAACCATGATGAACTTTTTCAGGTGCAAATAGCATTGTTTCTTTTAAATAGCAGAAGAAATGGAACAGAAAAATTAAGTGCCCCCATGCCACAGTGGTGGAGCTTAGAAGGGTTTCAAGTTTTGGTTTTCATTCCTGCCAGGATTTTATCTGCTAAGCAGTACTGTTCCAGGAAAGAATTTAGTAGTACCCATCATTTTTTTTAGTACTTTTATGACTTTTCTCTTAATTTCCCTGTACTTGGCCCTACCTGTTCTTGACAGTTGGTGGGATTTCCTGCTCTGCTTTCTATTTTATTTTTAACTTTAAGTAAATGAATGAGTCGGGCAGAGAAAATGGTGCTTTGACCATTTTGCTTAGGTACTATAATAGGGCTATGTTTATTCATCAGGGCCTTTTTCTCCCCATGTTCTGTAAGCCCCCTTTGCAATGATCCTTAGATGTTAGTGGAAATGGCTGTATGTGAGTCAGTCACATGGGAATACAGAGCTGCTCATTGCTAAAATCAAAGTGAGTCCTGCACCTTGGCTCTAACTAGAGCTCAAAGCAACATGAGAAATATGCCCTAGAAGAAGAGAAAAAGTCAATAAGCTGACTCAAAAGCAATCAAAAGAGTCTGATTTTCTGACATTATTCTGAAATGACAATTGCAACTTCAAGTCAAATCATTATTGATTTGGATAAATCACTATCAGTTGGAGTTGAATTCACTGTGCTTTTCTACTTTAAAAGCTTAGATTTTCATTTTCAGGCTAACAGGGCACACAGAAAGATTTTGTGAAAATTTTAAGGATTCAATTTATAAAAAAGAAATATGTAGGTATTTTTGCCTATCTCTTCGGTTTTGTTTAATGTTTGTTCTTGTTTTTCTTATTCTGTTTCTTTTTTTCTTGTTTGTATACTTAATACTTGTGTAGTAGCCCCTCCTCAGGGTCACTCTCCCACCTTACAGTCTGGTTTTGTGTTCCAAGAAAGTGTCTAAACATCACCTTACAAGGTTTGTAGGATAAACTGTGAGAGGCTGGTATTTTCAACGCTGTAGTTTATAGACCCCCATTGGAATGTTCACGATTAACAACAATGCCAAGCAACCTTAATTAATTTTCACAAAAGTTGTTTAAGCAGGTATAGTAAGAACAAGAGGTACAAAACATTTCCCCCAAAAACTGGGGGCGCACTTTATTTCTGCACACACAAGAGCCCTGGGAAGAGAAGACTCAAATTTAAAGTAACCAAGGTAGTGAGTCACACATGCAGAGAATGCACATGGCAATGGAGGAATTTATAACTCCTGGTTCCAGGAAGATTTTTCTTCCTCTGTAGAGTCCTCATGAAATTTTACCCTTAGATATAGCTCTCAACTAGGTTATACAGGTCAATGTCCGTCTAGAATACGTAGCTGGCATTCTCTCCACTATGAAGGCAATACAAAGATAGATATAATACAAGCCCTGTTTTTTTTTTAATTATGATTTAATTAGTGAGGGAGGAAGCAGGAAGAGAGAAAAGTATTCAAAGAACTATGATACAAAGAGGATTGAAGTCAATGCCAAGGAGGAGTCCAGGTAACTAGACTGACACATTTAAAGGAACAGATCTCTTCCATTTGAGGAGAAGATACACGAGTGGTTTCAAGGAAAACTTCACTGAGGAGGCAACCCATGAGTTGGTCCTTGAAGGAAGGGATGAACATCAACAGATGGAGGTAAGGCAGAAGTGTGTGGGGAAAGTAACTTCCAGGCATGGGAAAATGTATGGAAAGAGGCCTTGAGTAAAAGTTAAGAGGAGACAGAGGATGGATAGAAATATAGTTTGGAAGACTATTTTTCATCTGTAGTTATGGTGGGAATTCATTTGGCCATTGAGGTCTCTTCCAACTCTGAAGAAAAAAACCCAAACATTTGTGAGTCTAGCTAGAAGTAGAGTATTTGAAGGGAGAGTCACAAGGGTTTAAGGGGAAAGATGGTGAACTCAGTTTTAGACATAATGGGTTTGAGGTTCTGGAGGGACATCTAGATATGTTATCCTAGGTGAGTTATGTTTCCATAAGACTAAAGCTCTAGAAAGAAGTTGAGGGTGGAGACATATATTTGGGAGACTTCTGCATAGAGCTGATAATTTAAACCATAGGAGTGAATTAGGTCACCAAAGGAGAGGATGTAGAGAGAAAGGAGACCAGAGAGAATGTAGAGCCACTAAAAGAATGAGAGGTGGAATGGAATGAGGGATAGTATGAGTACTATGAGAGCATAATGTAATAGAGTCAAGGGAAGAGAGATTAAGAAGGTGGGAGTGGTCAACAGTACTAAATACTATTGAGAGATCAAGAATTCTGAGTATAGGGGGAAAGACATGGAATTTTATAATAAGGATTTCATAGTAATTATAAGCATTAGATTCAAATAGGTATTTAGATATGGTGGCTATTTTTGTGTAGAGGGCTTAGAGACAATGGCCACATGTATAATAAATACAGTTTAAGGATGATAACTTTACATGTGTAAGTGTTGGTGGGATGGTCACTCTTCTCTTTAACTGCTACTTGCTAATTTCCTTATTGTCATCCAAGATTCTAAGGCAATCAAGTGACATATTTGTATATTTCCTCATAAAGTAATCCAAACACACCATCCCTACCATTCATTAGTCAATCCACTCTGAGCCCCCAGGCCAGTTTATTAAATAAATCAGAGGATCCTCTTTTTTCTCCTTTTTTTTCCTTCTCTTCTTCTCTTGCCTTTTTATCTCTTCTCTTTTTCTCAAATCTCCTAACCTCAAAGGCTTAAGTAGAATCAATGTTACTAGCTGTATAGTTTGTTATCAGTGCAGGAACATATTTAAATATGTCAAAAACATATTTAAATATATCAACAATGTAGAATAGTGAGAAAGATCATAGTTAGAGACATAGCTAACCATCAGTTGTAACTTATCCTCACCTCTGGATAACACGGTTCTATTATTCAGCTGTCTTGGATTGGCAGTTAAAGTCTCTTATTGAGAATTCTCTTTTAAATGTTTCTTCTCAAGATAAGAGTTAATCTTCCCAGTCTATCTAGAAAGAGGTCTCTCTGACCTTTCTCTCTATAAAATAGTTTCTCTCAGTAAAGAAGTTCTCTTAGCTTTGTCTTTGTGCTCAAATAGTGAGAGTTAATATTCTCTTTCCGGAATAACAGTTAGAGCCCCTTTTCCCCAAGATTCTATTACCTCTTAAAAACACAGTAACAGAATTCACAGTCTCTGTGGGAGGGGTTATGGAAGCTAGCGTTATATTAGAAATACAGGTTAGCTTTTGAGAGACATTATTAAAAGGTAGTATTAAAACCATTTAGTCCACAAAAGGACTTGGTTGTTTTCTGAAGGAGGGGAGAGAGTCAAAAGGGACTTGAGATCTTATAGTCCAAAACTGTTCATTTCACCAGTTTCTAGCCTGGGAAGCTGAATGTGTTCACATGAACATTGCAGCTTAGGCATAAAGCTGCTCACCAGAATTCAGTGAGAGCTTTCAACTTTGTATCACCAATAAGAATCTTTGGCATTTCTTACTGATGGTTTATAAAGTTAGTTTTCTTTACAGAGAAATCAGGATTTGCATTAGTTCCAAATAGCAGTCTCTATTATATTCATCCACATATGCTTCTACAGAATAGCCATCAGCATACAGAAGCTTCTTCCTGTGGCATACCCAGTAAAGTTCAGACACTTTTGCCAGGCATCCAAGACACTCTACAAATGTCACCAGACTACCTGTCTAGTTTTGTTTCATATTATATCCTGCATGTCCTTTATACTCCTAAACCGGACTACTCTCTGCTTCCTCAAATATGCATTGTATTCTCCTGCCTCCGTGACCCTGCCTATGTTCTTCCCTATACCTGGAATGCCCTTCCTCCTCCTCTTTGCCTATGGAATTTTTAGTCATCCTTTAAAGCTCAATAAAATGTTAGCTTTTTCATGAAGCTTCCTATGTTCTCCTGTTGGTAATGACATTCCCCCTTAAATATCACACAGCACATTGTTTTCCATTCACCTCTCTAATGTGCTTAGGAAATATTGTGTATTATAGTTGAATGTGCTGGTATCTAATCTCTTTACTAGACTGTAAAGTCCTTGAGGGCAGGGAATGAGTATATTTAAATTTTATCTCTTCCAACACCTAACACAGCACTATATATTGTAGACTCTTAATAAAAGTGGATTGGGTGTATGAATGAAAAAAATAAAACCGACCATCTCAAGGACTTTTATAATCACTTGTGTTGGGAGAGTTTTCCAGAGGTCTGAAATCAAAATGACCAGAATTCCATTCCATTCTATTTTCATCTATCAAATCTGCAATTTTGATATACTGCCACCAGGTGGAGGGAGTATGACATGACTATTCAGTTTGATTGAATAAAAGCAAGTAACCCATGAGTAGTACATATAGAAATGATTCAATTATAAATGTTAACTAAAATAAGAGATTGGCATGTGTTTTCCATTTTCTCTTATTATTAAAAATGAAACTATTATAACAGTTAATGTAAAAAAATTAACTAGTAGAATAAAAAAAAATTCAGAGCAAGCCTTATAAAGAAATAATTACATGAGTACAGTTTGATACTTTTTTTTCAAGGCAGATGTAAACCATAGGACTTAGAGCCAGAATGGAGCTTAGGATGATTTTGACCAACTTCTTTATTTTACAAATGAGGAAACTGAGGGCCAGAGTATTAAAATAATTTACCCAAGATTATACAGGTAATAGATGGCAAAGCCAGGTCCTCTGCCTCTAAATCTAGTATGTGTTCCATGACACCATTCTGCCTTCCCCACATACAGAATGGTATATTTATTTATATTATACTAATGGTAAAAAAAAAAAAGGCAACAAAAAGTACTCAGTTACCAAACTCTGGTGATTCAACTCTTGCAATTTCTCTCACATCTGTCCTTTGTTTCCATTGCCAGCACCCTAATAAGGGCAATACCATTATATCTAGAGTCTAGACTATAACAATATCTTCCTAATAGATTTCCTCCTTTTTAATCTATCTGGTCACTTCAGTCCTCTGTTTAAAACCCTTCAATAGTGTTCAAGTCTGGTGTTCAAGGACCTTCATAATCTGGCACCACTTTACTTTCCCAGATTATTTCCCTTCAATTTTTCTACTATGTTCCAACAAAACTTGATTACTCTTCATTTTCTTTACATGTCCCCCTACTTTCTCACCTCCATCTTTTTACTTATGATGTTTCACATGCCTTCAACGTATTCCTCCATCTTCTATAGAATTTCTAAACATCATTAAAAACTCAATTCAAACATCACCCTATCCGGAAGCTGTCTCTGTGTCTTATAATCAGACTTGAACTTTCTCTCATTGGGCCTCATGTAGTACTTTATTTAGATTTCTTTTAAGAACATATTGTACATTATGGTTATTAATGTACATGTCATATCCTACTAGAACTGTATAAAATTCAAGAAGGCAAAATCTTACAATTTGTAAAAGTCTAAACTCCACTTCTCCTACTACTTAACCCAAGGCTTTGCACGTAACTGATGCTTTCATAAATGTTTGTTGAATTGAATTTATTGAAGGAAGCAACGAATATGACAAGGTTTATGGTAGGAATGAGTAGCCTATGACACATTACCAATGATGAATTAAATGCAAAAAGTGGCTATTTAGATAGATATAAGGACTAGAACTATATTGGTAAAAGAAGCTCCCAGATGAGAAAACTCCTACCAATGCAAATTGGCAACTTTACCGAGAAATATAGAATCAGAGTAAGACCTAGAAGGAGGCCTCCAGTGCTTTAGATAGATTATCTAAGGATTTGGGGTGGGGGTGGGGGGTACAATGGAGGATATGTGCGTGGCAATGAATCAACAGGCACCAGTGGGTGGCAATCTATATCACTGGAGTGACTATCTATATTGATGAGATCACATCCTTCGAAGCAGGCTACATCAGGAGTGTGTATTGTATTTTCAGAGCTGAGCATATGTCTCTTTGTAGCCTAAGAACCAAACAGAATCTCTGGGCTTGAACAGATTCTGATCAATCAATAAATTAACATTTATTAAGAGCCACTGTATGCCAGGCACTATGCTAGGTGTAGACTACACAATGATAAAATGAAACAGTCCCTGCCTTCAAGGAGCTTTTTTTTCAATCAGGAAGATGTGTATAAATACAGATATGTGTACACAAATAAGTCTATACAAAATATATGAAAAATAAATGAAATGTAAATTTTCTTTTGGAGAAGGGGCACTAGCAGTGTGTGTGCTTGTATGGGAGGGGAGATAGAAAGGGCTTCTTATGGAATTGGCCAGATTGAGATGTAATTGGGAAGTGTTTACCAAATTAAATAAAAATAAAACATAGTATAGATAATGTTAATTTGTGATTTCCTAAACCAGTAGATGGCTCCCAGGCATCCTTTCCTATTAGAATTTGACACCACTGCCCTAGTGAGATTATAGATTAGAGATCAGTAGCTAATCTGCCTTAATTAAGGGAGTTTCTTCTTTGGGAGTCCTCTATACTAATGAAATCACAAGTCTGGACCATCCCTTCTCATCAACACCCTAAACAAACAAACAAGTAAATAAATGATTAAATAAAGTGATTTTGTTAGTGTAAACTTATTCCCCCAAAGAACAGAAGGTTTAAAACTTAATACCTAAGTCTTAGGGAGGTGTCCAAGACTCTAGAGAAGTTAGTTGAGTTACCTATGGTTATATAATTAGCAAGTGTTAAAATGTCAGACCTTGAATGCAGATCTTCAGCCTCTGATTCCAGTTCTCTAGCCACTATCCATCCCTTTGCTAGTTTTTCACACTAATGTAGAGGCATTGCCATCACTCTGTATGTTAAAAAAAAAAATATGGTAGGTGCTGGGAAGAAACTTTGAAATTGGAAGATTAGTCACCATCTGATTATTAAGATACACCCAAAATGAAAGGAATAAATAATGCAATATGATTTATCATGATGTTTCCTTTTCTAGAGCTTTTTCTACAAATTCTTGACTTGTAGGCCTTAGAGTTAAAAGAAAACTGAAGAGAACTAGTGTCCATTAGAATGTGGCCCTTGGGAAGTGTCCTCTGGGCAAAAACTCAGGTATATGTTTAGAAATAGTCTCTTCAATTTAATACTAATAAAAGACCTACTAATTGCTGTTATCCTAAAGAAAGAGCTTGGAAAACTTAAAGCACACCATAAATGTGAGCTCCTATTACTGTTTTAGCTAAAACCACATTTCCTGTACAACCACAAGCCAGTCTCCATGAAGAATCCACCTCAAATGAGAGGCTAGGGACCAAATAGGAGGTCCACAGCATGACAATGGCCTTGATTGGAGTGAATGGAAATTCAAGTACTCCATCTGGACATGCCCTTGAGGCTGTGGTGCAGATAGAGAGATGAGTGTTTTCTTCCATGATTTAAAGTAGAAATTTTCATTTTAAGCCATAAGCTCAACTGCTTTCTTGATTGATGGGGCTGAATGGTTGAAATCTTGGTTGTGACCCTACTTCTGACTGATAGCATCATTTCAGCGTGAATGCCAATACAGATATGGCTCCTTCCCCCATAAATATGTACCTTCTGAGCTAATTGCAAGAACAGGTGTTTAAATGCAAAGTCTTTGGAAATTTTTACCTATGTATTTATGCATTTACCTTGCATATAAAAATGGGCGTCTGTGGCTTAACTGAACTTCTAGGCACATAAGTGTGGTTTCCTGATAAGGAAAATGGAACCTTGCCTACATGTCATTATAAGCCTGACTTGCATGCTGATTTTTTTTTTAACTGTGAATCTGGTATGCACCAAACAAGCCAATTTCTACTCCACAGGAAAAAAGTTAAATTTATGTTACACGTCTGCAAGGCATTTTAAAGTTAATCGGGCCCTTTGGGTCTAATTTAATTTGTGTAAGATTGCTGTTGATGATTAGAATAGCTATTTAAGATTTTTGTTAACAGTCTATTACATGGACTTAATGGAAAGACTCCAATAGCAGTCTGTTAACTTTCCCCTGTCAAATTCAGGTTACAGAGCCTTCACAGATGTTGTAAATAGACATCAATACTAAAAGGGAATATAACACAAATTAAAATCATAAGTGTACTCAGATTGCCAGCATTGAATTTTGGTTAAAAACATCTGTCACATAAAAGCAAATATTTAAAGCCATTATATTTATATCAATTGTTTTTATTTTTTCATATCTTTCTTCCTTCTTTTCTTTTTTCCTCTTTCTTTCTTTCTTTTTCTTTCTTTCTTTCTTTCTTTCTTTCTTTCTTTCTTTCTTTTTCTTTCTTTCTTTCTTTCTTTCTTTCTTTCTTTCTTCCTTATTTCCTTCCTTTCTTTGTTGCCATTTTCATATTTTTCTTATGAGCCTCTGCTTCTCCAACATCAATTCTTTTTCACACAAATGGCAGTTGCAGGGATTTGGATGCCTCATACTGCAAAGTGAGAAAATCTGAAGCATGACTGGAATTCTAATAGTCTCATAGAATATGGAAAGTCAAATGGCCAGTGCAAACAATATTTTTCTGAGACCTTAATGAACTGACCATAGCTCTTTGATAGGGGTCAGAACTAAATTGGACACCTGCTCTTTGGATTGTACTTAGGAGATTATTTTCCATCTAAAAATTACCTGAGCTTAGTAAAAAGTCACAGATTTGCTTTTACTGACAATGACCCTAATTTCCAGATCTAAAGCAACCCCAGGGAGGGCAGATATGAGAAGAGGACAAGACCACTTCCCTTTTATGCACTCAGTCTGTGTTTGGTGTTTCCTTGAGTAAAAAGACAATGCTTCTCACTACGTATCTTCCACCCACTTTTTCCTGACCTCTCTTACATTCTCCTTCCTTTCCTCTCATTTTCTTTGCAGAGTGAGAGGCTTCTCAGAGAGAATGTTAAGTGCACTGTGAAGTACAGCTAAGCTATACAACCACCAAAGCCAAAATCAACCAGACAAATCATCGTCCCCTTCACAGAAGTCACTGAGACTTTCTGTACAGAAAGCCCAATTGATTTTACGTGGGCTTGGTCGGGGTGGACAGGGCAGTGCTAGATGGCAAAATAATTTGGCAAATATTTTGAGAATAGTTAAGTCACTAGTGGAGTGGAAAGTGTGTATATTTATGTTGGCTAAAATGCTAGAAGTTATTTTACCTTGATTTTAACTATAATTGTGGTATCATGATAGAGTGATTTTAAATTATGATTTTCAGGGGAGTGCTGGTTTGTAATGTTATATTTGATTAGCATTATATAGAATGACTTTTGTCTGGTTCTTCAAAAATCCACTACTCTTTAACTTAAGATGATTTTTTAAAGTGTTCCTCATTGAAAACATTATAAAGAGCTTTGCCTACATCACAGTTTCTTTAATCAAATGAAGTAGTAAGAAAAATGACTGGCAATGAGATTAATATAATCCTTTAGTCAAAAACACTGTCATTTCATAATTCCCAAATTGATGGCTAACTGAGGTAACAGCTCAGAAAGATTATTTTTTAACCCATGGCAAGGATTTTTTTACCCCCCCAGTTTTCCCCAGATAAACACTACCTTGTTCATTACCATATTTCCATGGTTAGTGATGGTTTCATTTGCACTTTGTATGTGCAAATCCATCTTTTCTCTCTGTTCCTTTGCCTGATTCATTCAAAACCAAATCCCCTTTATCCCAAAGCTTAAAACACATTCATTTTTACAGCTGTTGAGATTCAAATATACACTCTATGGAATCACATTCACCCAGCCCCATCTACAAGGACATTTATTCTATTTTGGGGTGTTGAATTTTGCCTTCTTCAAATCCTGAAGCCCCTGAAAGATTAAAAAAAAGCCCTAACTTTTGCATGTATGCCTTATCTGTAAATGGCAAAGAAAAAAAAAAAAACAACAACCAAACACCTCCCTCCCCCTATGTCTCTCACATTTTTCAGTACTCTTGATGAAAACATATGAGATCACTGGGATTAATGCAGGAAGATTTGGCAGCCTTTTCATATTTACTTAGACTGGGAAGATCTAATTTGAATTTAGGCTCCTTTTATGAAGTCCTGTCCACACTCCAGCACCAAAAAACACTAGCTACAACCTCCATCTTATAAAGTAAAAGTTGTTTCTATACTGCAAGTCTGCATCACAATTGTCATAAAAACAACTTTCCATCTATCAACCAAAATACATTTCCAGAGAGTCATGTTGTAGTGGGAAGAGCTGCAGATTCAGAGCCAGAGGACCTGGGTTTGAAACTCCATTCTACGCCTTAGTACTTATATGACATTGAGCAAACCATTTAATGTCTTTGTGCCTCAGTTTCCTCATATGATTTTACAGATGAGAGGGATACAACGAGTGATTTCTGTTGTTATGGACTAGTGAAGGTTGCTTGACCCAACTTCTTGACTCAGTAATCAGAGAATTCTCAGATTAGTTCTTTTAGGAAGAGGAGAAAATGCTGCAGAATTCTTCCTGCATAGGAGAAGAACATCCAAATACCTGTGGAGCAAAAGAAGCTGCAAAGACAGAATGACAAGGTTGAAGAGCAAATCTGGACCTTTCTCTCCCCACACTCTGGATGGTGCAGGACCTGTGGGGAAAGAATTGGTAACTCGTTGGCAACCTGAAGTCTATCTCTCTCACAGGGGTATTTCAATTGCTGGGTTGAACTGGGATCCTTGTGGGACAGTGGAACTCATTGGAGGAAAGGAACTTTGTCTTGACTGTTTAAACGCCCCTGTGAGTTCTCTGTGTTTGCATTTTCATCGGGGTAAAATCAAGAATATCCAATATATATTGTTGACGTGAGTGCTTCTCTGGGAATTGGGGCCCTTTTTTTTTTACCAACAGTTTTGCATACTGAGATATGGGATATAATATATTCTGATAGTCCCAAAAGAAACATCTAAGTGGAGGCACTAACCAAAAAGTGATTTGAGAGATCCCACACCAGGTTTAAACTGGTCCTTGTAAAATCTGGGGTCTTAGGACACAGGTTATAGTTATTAGAAATGCTTAGTGAACCATATAAGACAATATCAATCAATTAATAAATGAACAAGCATTTAAGTGCCTACTTGTGTGAAACACTGTTCTAGGTGCTTGGAATATAAATACAACAATAAAACAGTCCCTGACTTTAAAAGGTTTACATTCTATCAATGGAGACAATATGTATACATATGATTATATTTGAAGTAAATATAATAAGTATAGGAATTATGTAATATAACATATATAGTATAGGAATAAGTTATAAGAATAAATATAAAATTTTTTTTAGGGAAAACATGAGGGGCTGGGGTGATGGCCAAGAAAGTCTTTATGTAAGAAGTAGGATTGGAGCTGAGCTGTGAAGGAAACTAGGGCTTAAAAAATTAATGATCGACAGCATTTAAGCACCTACTATGTGTTGGACACTATGCTAGTTGCTGAGATATAAAAATACAAATACTGAAATAATCCTTATTATGTACAGGGGAATTCACATTGAGCAAAAAAGGAATAAACAAAAGGCAAATTGTACCGAGTACCAGGGGTCTCGCTTTCATAGGTAATTGTGAGAACCAGAGATATCCTGGTCTCCTCTTTTGTCCTCTGACTAAATAAATTTTCTGTATTTTCTTTTCAGAGTCAGCCCCACATGATGTTTTCCAGTTTAAGAAATTATTCTAGGTGGGGCAGCTACAGTGGATAGAGCACTGTCCCTGGAGTCAGGAGGACCTGAGTTCAAATCCAGCCTCAGACATTTACTAGCTGTGTGACCCTGAGCAAGTCACTTAACCCCAAATGCCTACAAAATAAAAATAAAAAATTATTCTGCATTTAACAAACACCAAAATGGGAACATTCATATATCTATATCTATATCTAATCTATATCTATATCTATATCTCAATAAAGATGATTATATATGAAATGAAGGATCTTTATTATATTCAAATAGTTTTAAATACATATATATATATAAATCCTGTTATTTTCAAGTTGTCTTGCTTACCTGTTTCTTTCTAAACTACTTTCTTTTCTCTTCTGTACTTTAAACATTTTAATGCTCTCTCTTTTTTTTAACACTATAGCTACCTGTCCTCTTTTCTCATTCCTTTCCTTCTATTGAAAAATCAGGAAAAAAAACCTTTGTAAAGAATAAGCATAGTCAAGAAAAACAAATCCAAATAGTAGCCATGTCCAAAAATGTATGTTTCATTCTGCACCTTAAGTCCATCACCTCTGAGGAACCCAGGTCTTCCTAACTTTGAGGCCTGTTTTACTTCATGATTCCACAATATCTCATACTTAATGAAAAACAAAAAACAAAACAAGTTTCCCCCCCAAAAAACCAAGCAAACCAAAAAATTTTCAAGTTAGTTGTCTGCCTGATTATCAATAGGAAGCACACCAGTGGGGGCTCACAAGCAATATGCTAGAAAACCCTAGCCCCTCAGAAATACCTCAAGAACCCTCAGGGGAATTTAGGAATGTGCTGGAATCAGCTCAAACTGTTTCAGAGAGCCAGTTGTTAAATTTTCAATGTGGGCATTTGTATGTCAGAAATTGACAAACTTTGTAATCAGGGCTTAATTTATTATTTTGTTAATTGTCTAGACTTAAAATGATTGAGTAAATATTAACGTTATATATACTTTTTTTCCCTCTGGAGAACCAGTTGTTAAACATTTACCAACACATTGTTGGAATTAGTAATCAGTCCATCTCTAAAGTCCCACTCAACAATTTTAGTGGGAGTTGGAAAAGTAGCCCAAGAAAGGTTTTGACATTTATGTATGTTTGTTGTCTCCCCCCAATAGAATGCAGGGATAACTTCATTCCTATACACATCGCTACACTTAATTATTTTAAGTTTTTATGAACCTCATTTAGGAGGCTCTGTAGCATTCTGCAGCATGGCATCTCTAGAGAGCTTCTTTATCCATAGGAAGTTCATCTTCAATTTGGACCATTTGTTGGACATCTTCCATGACAGTGGCAAACATCATTAGTGAACAAATATTTCCTTGTTTTATGTAATCATAAGATGGCTATCAAAAACACTGATGTTGATATACCTATCAATAATAACAGCAATAATAATAATAACATTTATATAGTACCTACTATGTGCCAAGAGCTTTACAAATATTATCTCATTCAATTTTCACAACAACCCTTGGAGGTAGATGCTATTATTATCCCCACTTTACTACTAAGGAAACTGAGTCAAGCAGAGGTTAAATTATTTGCTCAGGGTCACACAGTAAGTGTCTAGGGCTGGATTTGAACTCAGGTCTTCCTGGCTCTAGGCCTAGTGCTCTATCTATTGTACCACCTAGCTACTACTATCAAAAAATCTTGCACAACATTACATATGTATAGGAAACTCTTTGATGGAGGAGACCCTTTTACTCTGCATTTTTCTCTATTGGTTCTAATAAATTTTAAAGTCAACAAATAATCACGTTGGGACATAGTATTCTTTGAACCTTTTAGTAAATTGTGTGACAAAAGCTGTTAAATATTATGTGCCAAAGTCTATTTGTTTTCTTTTCATATTTTCATCAAGGATGTTTTCAATGTACTTGAAGGTTATTTGCACGCATATTTTGAGGAGGTAATAAAATAGGCATTTGGGTCTATAATAACTAATGTTCTTTAGATTGTCTTTCTTTAGTTTGTAAAATCATCCTCTATTTTTTCAACCTTTCTTTCTTTTCCTTTCCTCCTTCCTTTCTTTCTCCCTCCCTTATCTCCTTCCTTCATTTTTCCTTTCTTCCTCTCTTCCTTTCCTCCTTCTTTCCTTTCCCTCCTTCTATCTTTCCCTTCTTCTTTCCTTCCTTCACTTCTAGCATTTCCTTCTTTTCTCTCTTCCTCCCTTTTCCTTCCTTCCTTCCTTTTCCTTTTTTCCTTTCTTCCTCCCTTTTTCCTTCCTTCTTTCCTTTTTCTTTCTTCATTTTTTCAAATAAAGGAATAAATACAATGTGTTCTAAAAGTTGTGTGACTCTTTTAGTGTTCTAAAAATTGTGTGACTCTTAGTACCTACTACCTTCTTTTCTGGACTCTCTGCCACTGTCACCACAAAGGAACTGCACAATGCTCAGGGCCATTTTGTATATTTCTTTGTTTCATGGGTTGACATCATCAAAAAAGTTTGGCACCGACTGGCCAATTTCCTGGTGATGATGGTGATAAGTTTCTCAGTTAGTGTGACTAGTCAGACTCTAGACACAGTCTATTGCTGGTACCATATTTGAAACCTTTTCTAACATGGTAGAACCTGCCAGGTCTTGTACTCTATTAACAAAGCCTTAAAAACCTATGGCCACAGATATCAGGTATTGAAACTATCTACTTCTCCCAGTTCACTTGGCTATTCTATCTATAATCTAACAAGATACTACCCACTCATTATTAGTAGGCCAATCTGATCAGTGTTTCACCAATTCTATTAGGTCTTTATCTCAAAATTCTCCTTGAAAAATGCTAATAATACAGAACCTTCTTTTCCTGAGGTACCCCATTTGGACATCTTTAATTATCAGGAAGTATTTTCTTATGTTGAGCCAAAATCTCTTTCGTTATAACTTCTACCTGTTGCTCCTAATTCTGCTTATAGAGGCCATGTAGAACAAATAGAACCCTTTTTTTCACATCGGAACCCTTTCCATACTTGGAGATACCTATAAATTCTTACATGTCTGTTCTTCCTCAGGTTAAAAATCTCCATTTTCTTCAACTAATACCTAAATATGCTGGTGAGCAGCAACCTTTGCTAAAAGTGTCAATACAATCCAGAATAGTAAGAGGATCACTGGAGAGTCTCTTGAATGTAGTGTACGGTAGTACCTATGTTCTTTTTCACCCCTGTGCTCACAGTGCCTACTGTAAAGGTTCTAACCATTTAGATCTTACCTTTGTCTTTGTATTGGTTACTTAGAAAGCAGACCTTGTACCTTCTAGAAAGTGATGTGAATAAATTACATTACTCTTTCATCCCCAAATCTTGGATCACTTTAGTCACCCTAATTATTATTTTTGATTTAAAGATAGGAAAATTGAGGCACTGAAAAATAAAACTATGCCGAAGATTGACTTACTAGCCAATCTGCAATTGACTCAGAATTCCTACTTTTCATGTGCCCTCATTTAAAGCTACTGAAGAATAGGGATCATTTCATATTTATTTGTTTGCATCCCTGTCACCTGATATAGTGCCTGGCACAAAGTAGTCACTTAATGAATGCTGTTTGAGGAAGTGATGGTTTCCTTTCAAATGTGGAAAAAAGGAATTTAAAAACCCTGTGCAATAATACTACAGCCTATGAGTAATGAATTTCTGAGCTAACCATAACATCAGTGGTGTGCTGGTAAGTGTTTAATTGCCATCTCCTCTCGGCCCCCAATTATGCCAAAATGTGTATATATTATTACATATATAATTTATAGTAACCTTATGTATAGATACACAAATTTATTATAAATTATGTATAATTATATATCATATAATTAATATAATTTATATATAACTATGTATGTAATTTAGAGCAACTAGATGGCACAGTGGATAGAGCACTGGCCCTGGAGTCACGAGGACCTGAGTTCAAATCTGGCCTCAGACACTTACTAGCTGGGTGACCCTAGGCAAGTCACTTCACCATATTTACCTCAGTTTCTCATGTGTAAAATGAGCTTGAAAAGGAAATGGCAAACCTCTCCAGTATCTCTTCCAAGAAATCCCCAAATGGGCTTGTAGAGAGTTGGACATGAGTAAAATGACTCAACAACAACAAAAATATATAATTTATAATAAACATATGTATATACATATATATCACATATATTTTACAATTGATATAAAGGATGTGTAGGACACAATGTACTATTACTAATAAAAATGCAGTGCTCTTTATTTTTAATTCCATATTATCAATTGATTCTCATGGAACACTTTTGTTGATTTTTGCTGTGTTTTTGTAACTGTAGCCAATCTCTGTTTGCAATTCAACCATGATTAGCCAAATGGAGTTGCATCCCAATCTAAGCCTTTGCCCAGGAAATTCGTTGCTAAATCTCTTTTTGATCTTCTATTAAACTATTTCTCATCCTCATATAAATTATATTCATTAAACTGAAACTTTCAATTTCAATATAATTTCAGTGATATCAATAATGATAACTATCTTTTTAACTTTTTGTATGGCTACAGAGACTGGAATATTGTTTGATTCAACATTATTATCTACAAAATTGTTCAAATAAATTTCATGTTCTAAAATTTAACTTAAATGTTATATTTTTTTCACCAGCTCACCATGGTGAAGTTAAAGTTTCATTATGCCAAGGAAATGATTCTAACAAATCAAAATAATTAAAAATACTTTCATCATTGCTCTTGCCCAATTATATTTTGTAGTAACATATTCCTAGAAAGATCATTAAATTTGTTATTTTTATTAAAAGGATATCTGATTACATGAATGTGACGATCAAATTTTCAACTTACAATTCCTGCTTCCTAGTACTAACCTTTAAATTTTCCAAAGCTTTTATGGTGCGTTTGATTAATTTTTTTCACTTTTTGAATGTTATTTGATCTTAACTTCAATGCAGTTGAAAGTAATGAAAAATCTTCAAGAATGTCAATCATTAAAGCTAGGTCTTACAAGAAATTAATGTTAGCTAATGTCTTTGCCAAACCAGAATAAGAAGAATGAAAAAAAAATGCACACAGGTGCAGGATATAACATAAATCATAAGCCATCCAGCAGTAGCAGCTTGTAAGCCACATGTTTACAATCTGGGTCTTAGTAGTCGACGAATTTTAATAATCTCAATTTCAAGTTCTTTAGCTAAAGTTCTTGTCTAGGTTTGAGATTTGTTAGATTGGTAACAGTCCTAGAAAAAGCCAGTCACTTAGGATTGGTTTCTTGGGGTAACCTAGAGTTAGCCACCTGCTGGGACCAGCTTATCAATGTAAGTTGCTCTTGTGAAGTAGTCTCAAAGAGGGTGCTCTACTTATATTCACAAAGCCAATTTCACAAGTACAGGATGGGGAAGGAGTGGATAGACAGCAGTTGCCTTATAAAAGATTTAGAGGTTTTTGTTGTTGTTCAGTTATGTCCAACTCTACATCATGGAGTTTTCTTGAGAAAGATGCCAGAATGGTTTGCCATTTCCTTCTCCAGTGTGTCCCCATTTTACAGATGAGAAACTGAAGCAAATAGGGGTTAAGTGACTTGCCCAGGGTTACACAGCCAGAGTATCTGAGGCCAGGTTTGTACTCAGATTTTCCTGACCCCAGGCCCAGCACTCTATCTACTGTGCCACACTGCTGCCCCATAGAGGTTTTAGGGGTCTTCAAATGTGTGCATCAGCAATGTGAAGTTGCATCCATGAGCAGGGGATCATTCTTCTGAATGCTGTCACTGTCAGACCACATCTGCGGTATTGTGTTTGTTTCTGGAAGGTAGCATTTAAGAAAGACAATGATAAGTTGGAGAGGGTCCAGAGGAAGGCAGCCATTATGGTCAAGCTTCCATGTCATATAAAGATTGGTTGAAGGAATTGGGGATGTTTAAGGAAATAAGAGAAGGAAAGACTCATAGACATATGGTAGCTATATTTGAGTATTTAAAGCTCTGTCATGTGGAAGAGATTAGACTTTGGTCTGAGGGCAGAACCAGGCATGACCAGTAGAAGTTCCAAAGGGAAAAATGTAGGCTTGATATCAGGAAACTTTTTAACATTTACAGCTATCCAAAAGTGAAACATGGTGAGGTGGTGAGTTTCCTCATTAGAGATTTTTAAATAGAGATTGGATGACTAAATGTCTCATATGTTATAGTGGGGTTTTACTTGGGGGGATTGGTTGGATTATTTGCTAAGCTCCTTTCCCACCCTAAAAATTCTGTGATTCTGAATTCAGAGTAGAGGAGATTTTTTTCCCTTCCTTTCCAGAGATTAACCACCTGTGGGGAAACTCATTTTACTCTGGAAGGTCCAAATGGGGTATAACTATTTAAGAACTTTATTGATTGATAGCACTTTTTTGGATTAAATTGTTATTTCACAAAAGGACTTCAAATCAAAGGACCCAACTTAAAGTGTGGTTTTGAATGAAAGTTAATTTCCTTAGTCTGTTGATATTGATCACTCACCTTCTCATTGTCAGTCCTTTCTTTACAATTAACCTGCTAAGCAATTAGTTAGTAATTCTCAGCTTGATGTATTATAGCATGTTAATAATAGCTGACCAGGTTACTAAAATCCTTCAATTACATTTTTTTCACAGAATTATAGGATCTCAAAGTTGGAAGGGACCTCAGGTCATCTAACCTGAGTCATCCATCCTTGGACAAGAATCTTTATTCTAGTGTCCCTTAGAAGAAGTCATCCAGACTCTGATGAATGCTTCCAATAATGGAAAATCTACCATCTCTTGAGATAGAGATTGCTTTAATTGCAAGGAAGGTTTTTTCCCCCCTCACATAAGCCAAAAATCAGGATCCCTGTTACTTATACCCTAGTTCTCCCTTCTGGAGCCAAGCAGAACAAATTTGAGTCTTCCACATGACTGGTCTTTTAAATTCAGCATATTTTTATTTTAATTCAGCAAATTTTTAATTCACCATATCTCCCTCTTTGTCTTCTCTTCTCTAGCATAAATATCCCCAGTTCCTTCAGTCACCACTTTTTCTTGTTTTGTTTTGTCCTCCATTCACTCACGATCCTGGCATGTCATTTTCTGCTATGTGGTTTTAAAAAGTGTAGCTTTTTGTGAGGGGAAAAAAAGCAACCTCTTTAAAACTGTGGTTCATATATCTCTTGAAGAAAGTTTTATTTCCATAGCCCTATTCTGTCTTTGAAGAGGACATCTATGCAGGCCCCTCAGGGAAGTCAAGATACCCTTAAACAGTACCTCCCTATATATTATTTAAAAATCCCTTAAAGGCCCAGATTTGTCCTGATTTAGTGGTTTGGATGATAAAGAGGGCATCTATTTCAATTCCTCAAAATATTCTGTGGAAATAGAACATCTCTATTTACCTGTACTCAAAAGTTATGTGATAACACCAGTTCCAAGTAAAGGGATTGAAATGTTGGGAAAATAAGGCCCTAAGTCATTGCATATGGGAAGGAAGAGGACTGAATGGTCACACCTGGAGAAGTACTCAGGGTTCCTTTGAGTGGTGAGATCAGAAGCCACATGACCTTTCTCCTCTACTGCTTGTCCAACAGGTGATTAATCCAAACTACCTCCATTCCTCCCAGGGCAACCCTGTTCTCTGAAAAAAGACTCACATTTAAGCGGCAAAAAAAAAGTCAGCAGGATCAGGAAGCTAATCCAATCCAAAGTGCATGTGCACCAACAACCTTTAACAGAGGGCCTAAAGAAGAGAAGCGAGGCACATACTGCCCCATGTGTGAATTGGCACATTGCCCATCCTGTCCAGGAGAAGAACACCCCTGAACCCCACTTCTTGCTGAGTCTATGAATGCCTCCTTCATTCAGGGCCTTCATCCAGCCACCATGAAATGTGGTAGTCCATCCCTGATTTACAAACAGCTCAACGTTGTCAGAAGCCTTGCCAGCTGCCACCTGGTTTCTAACCACCCCTTCCTGGGAAAGATGATTGAGAGGGTAGTGGTTGGGTATCTCCAACAACACCTGCAAGCCAGAAGCATCCTGGGTTTTCTTTTCCAGTCAGGTTTCTACTGGGGGTTAGAGCTAAAAAACCAGTCATTTTGACAAGAGTGTATTTGCCGGGGAAACAGTCAAAACCACTGTGGTTCTGGGGAAGGAGGGGTGCTGCTGGCATCCCTGTGAGTTCAACTGCAGGAGTATCTCTTGCTTTGCAATGAGATTGAAGCCTCTGCTAGAGTCCAGAAGAATATAATAGAGAAACATTTCTTCAAAGAGTCTGAATGACAGAGTTCTGGTGGGTAGCTGAAATTAGCAAGTGGTTATATACTACCAACTACCAGATTTCAAGTACCACTGGGAGATGAGGAAGCTACTGAGGTCCAAGATGAAAATTTCTTGATGCTGTCCCAAACACGCTGATAATAATGAAGCTGACATTTATGTAGCACATATTATTCGCCAAGCACTTCACAATTATTATCTCATTTGATCCTCACAACAACAGTAGGAGGTAGGTGCCATTATTATCCCCATTACACAGATGGGAAACCAAGGCAAACAGAGGTTAAGTGACTTGCCCAGGGTCATACAACTAGTAAGTGTCTGAGGCTGGATTTGAACTCAGGTCCTCCTGACTCCAGGTCTGGAACTCTATCTACTGTGCTGATACGTTTTGAAGGCCAGGACCCAGGGACCATCATTCTAATATCTCTTCCTTTCCAGTATAGACAAGAGCTGGCAGCTTGGGGCTCACCATTGCTGGGCCAGGGTATTGCCAGTGAAGTTCCCCAGCCTTCTGGAGTCAGTTAAGCCCTGGACAAGGTCAGTGGTCAGGAACTGTCACTTTTACAAGCTAGAACAGGTGGGTGGGTGGACTACAATGTTGAGAGATGGTACGACTAAGGTAGCAAGGTGGAATATGGTCTTCCTATGGAGACTTTCCCCTACTTTACAGATGGGGGTCCAGTTGGCTGACCCAATTATCCCTCAGTTCTCTGAAGTACAATGCAGGTCAGCAACAGCAGCAAACTTGTGTTAAATTTCTGTACTGTTCAAACCCCGGGGCTACAGTTTTGGTCTAGATCCATGACTCTGTCTATGTGCAGAATGTCTAGGGTAGAAACTTCCTCCGCCCATGCCGAGAAGCAGTAGATCTGTAATTTATAGCCTTACAGATTTACCAAGAGCACTGAGAGGTTACTTGTCTCCTTCCAAGACTTTATGAACGTATCAGAAATAGTTCCTGCTCTAGATTTGGGTCTAAATCCTGTTTCTGCTGCTATCGTGCTCACTACTTACAAGTGACTTTGAGTAAACTTTACTTCTCTGGTCCTAGATTTCTTCCCTGGACATAAGAGGCGTACATTAAGGTCGCTTCCTTAAAGAACTAATCTCTAAATTCTGTAAGCTCCTTTCTGAGGCCAAAAACAAACAAACAAAAAAAGCAATCCATCAACAAGAATTTGATAATTAACTACTATTTGTGTCAGGCATTGTGCTAGGCTCTAAAGATACAAAAGACTTATTTGTACCTAGCTTATTCTCTCTCTCTCTCTCTGTGTCTGTCTCTCTCTATCTCTCTGTGTCTCTCTTCCTATCTATATATGTATGTATGTGTGTATGTATGTATGTATGTATGTATGTATGTATGTATTTATAAGAGTGTATGCTTATATACTCTAGTTCTGGGCCTGGAATTAGGAAGACCTGAGTTCAAAACAAGACTCAGATACTAGCTCTGTGACCTTAGCCAAGTTATTTAGCCTCTGTTTGCCTCTGTTTCCTCATTTGTAAGATGGAGATGATAATAGCATCTACCTCCCAGGGTTGTTGTGAGGATCAAATGAGATAATTATAAAATGCTTAGCTCAGTACTTGGCACATTGTAGACACTATATAAATGCTGTTGTTGATATTGTTACTACTACTACTACTACTACTACTACTACTACTACTATTACTACTGCTGATTGATTGACTCAATCCAATAATCTGGGCTTTCAGGTCTACATTAATTGGGATACTACTACTATTACTACTACTACTACTACTACTACCATTACTACTGCTGATTGATTGACTCAATCCAATAATCTGGGCTTTCAGGTCTACATTAATTGGGACACTACTACTACTACTACTACTACTACTACTACTACTACCATTACTACTGCTGATTGATTGACTCAATCCAATAATCTGGGCTTTCAGGCCTACATTAATTGGGAAACTCCCCTGCCTTACACTGACTCAAAGGTCAGCCCTCTTTCTTTGAGGCAGTATTGCCTTTCAATTATTGTAGTAACAAAAGATTTATGATTTCATTATTATAGAGAATTCCCACTGAGGGAACTCCCTCCACTGATGCATCTGTTCTACAATTTATAGTGTTTGTTAGAGAGTTGCCTGGGACACTAATAAAGAGACTAAGTCTTTAAGTGTCAGAGATGGAACTTGGACCTGGTCTTCCTGCCTCCGAGGCCAGCTCTCAATCAATCTTCATGATGCTACATTACCTCTCATTGCTGTAGTTACTATGCTTATTATCCTATTATTCCTTTTGCCTTTCAGAGTAAGTGAGAGAAGATGACAGAGAAAATGCAGGGAATCATTGGAGCTCTCCCAAATTCCCCTCCAAACAACTTTAAAATAATGCTTCAAAGTGATTCTAAAGTGGTAGAGTACACAAAAAGATGGGGTAAAACAATTTTCCCGCCCAAGACAATGTAGAAGGTCAGTGGGAAAGGTCTGTTGCACTAGGGTGAGAGTGGGGCACTGTCTAGCCAAGGCAATACCCCAGCAAGCCAGTAGCTGGCCTTGGGGGCAACTGAATCAGCAGCAGTGGCTTCTGGAGCAAGGGGGTTAGCAACTGGTCAGAAGGACATTGCAGAAGTCCCTTCATTGGCATTGGATGCAGGACACTGTTTCATTGCCCATGTATTGATCTGGGTTGCAGTCCTGGATCACAGTCCTGAGTCACACTATCAGGGCAAGGAGGATCACTAGCACAGCAGAGCTTGTGACTGCAGGGGAGTTAGGACCCTGGGATGCTGGACACAGTTACAGGGCAGAAAAGAGTACTTGTGGTCACTCACAAACCAGAGCATAGGCCAAGGGAGTAGTAAACATGCCTCTCCTTAGATCATACCACCTTGGAAGAACTGAAAACTTATGGATTCCACCACTAAAATAAAGTTAAAAGTCAAGAAACAGGCTGGAAAATGATCAAACAACACAAAAAGAAACTGACCATAGAAAGTTATGGTGACAGGCAAGATCAATGTACAGACTCAGAAGACAACAATGAAAAAATGGCTACTCTATCAAAAGTCTCAAAGGCCCTGGAAGATCTCAGAAAGGATTAAAAAACTCAAACAAGAGACAAAGAGGACAAATTGGGAAAAGAAATGAGAGTGATGCAAGAAAATCATGAAAAAAGAGTCAACAGTTTGGTAAAGGAGGCTGAAAAATACTGAAGAAAATAACACTTTAAAAAACAGAATAGGCCACATGTAAAAAGTGGCACAAAAATTTACTGAAGAAAAGAACTCCTTAAAAAGTTGGGCCAAATGGAAAAAGAAGCACAAAAATTAAATGAAGAAAATAATTCCTTAAAAATTAGAAGTGGGCAAGCAGAAGCTAATGATTCCACAAGACATCAAGAAATAATAAAACAGAACAAAAGAATGAAAAAAATAGAAGAAAGTGTGAAATATCTCATTGGAAAATAGATCTAGGAGAGCTAAATTAAAAATGATAGGATTATCTTAAAGCCATGATTAAAAAAAGAGCTTGCACATTATCTTTCAAACCGCTCTGATATTCTAGAACCAGAAGGTAAAATAGAAATTGGAGGAATCTACCAATCACCTCATGAAAGAGGTGCCAAAATGAAAATGCCAAATTCCAGATCTCCCAGGTCAAGGAGAAGGTATTATAAGTAGCCAGAAAGAAAGACTTCAAATACTGTGAAACCACAGTAAGGATAACACAAGATTTAGCAGCTTCTTTATTAAAGGATCAGAGGGCTTGGTATATGATATTAGGAAGGCAAAGGAGATAGGATTACCACCAAGAATCACCTACCCAACAAAACTGAGTATAATCCTTCATGGGAAAAAATAGATATTCAATGAAATAGAGGACTTTCAAGCATTCCTGATCAAAAGACCAGAGCTAAACAGAAAATTTGATTTTCAAATACAAGACTCGAGAAGCATAAAAAAGTAAATAAAAACGAGAAATAGTAAGGGATTTAATGAGGTTAAACTGTTTACATTCCTACATGGGAAGATGATAAATGTAATTCCTAAGAACTTTATCACTGTAGGGTAATTAGAAGGAGTGTACATAGACAGTGGTCACAGATTTGAGTTGAATATGATGGGATGATATCTAAAAAAATAAAATTAAGGGGGGTGAGAGAGGAATGGATTGGGAAAAGGGGGAAGGGAGAGGTATAATGGGATAAATTATCTCACATAATAGAGAAGTGAAAGAACTTTTACAGTGGAGGGGAAAAGGGAGGGGGGAGCACTTGAACCTTACTTTCATTGGAATTGTCTCAAAAAGGGAATAACATACATACTCAGTTGGGTATAGAAATCTATCCCACCTTGCAGGAAAGTAAGAGGAAAAAGGGATAAGAGAAGTGGGAGCTCATAGATGGGAGGGCAGATTAGGGGAGGTAGTAGTCAGAAGCAAAACATTTTTGAGGATGGACAGGGTGAAGGGAGAGAATAGGATAAGCAGGGAAATGAATAGAGGGAGATACACAGCAATTGTAACTCTGAAGAAATTTTTATAGCCAATGTTTCTGATAAATGCCTCGTTTCTCAAATATGTAGAGAACTGAATCAAATTTATTAGAATACAGGTCATTCGGGGGTGGAACCAAGATGGTGGAGTGAAAGCAGTGATTTGCTTGAGCTCTCCCCCAAACCCCTCCAAATATCAGTAAAAAAATTGGCTCTAAACAAATTCTAAAGCAGTAGAACCCACAAAAAGATGGAGTGAAACAAATTTCCAGCCAAAGACAGCCTGGATGGTTGATCGAAAAGGTATATAATGCCAGGCGGGGAGAGGAGCGCAGCTTGGCGTGGGTGCACAAGCCGCAGCAACCCTGGGGCAGGCCTCAGAGGACTGAATTGAGGGCAGATGTGGCAGTTTCCAGTTGAGTCTTCTCAACCCACGAACGCCAAAGACAACTTGGAAGGTCAGTGGGAAAAGTCTGTGACTGCAGTGAGAGAGAGAAGCTAGGTTTCAGCCCCAAGTCTGGAGCACAGGCCACAGCTGCCTCCTGAGCTTCTGGCCCACAGACTGAGGGGGAATTGAGTGGCTGATCAGAGGGGGATTGCAGGGATCTCTTTGCCAGTGCTGAGGCAGGAATCTCTTGCTTTGCCCGTGCTTGGATCTGGGTCACAGTTCTGAGGGGTGGTCATGGGGTGAGGAGGAGTGCTGATGTGGTATAACAGCACCTTTGAAGAACTGAAAATTTACAGGTCCTTAGAAGTATCTCTGAAAACAGCTGTCCAAATCCCTGAAGTTTGGGACAGTACATTCTCCACATTGGAAGCAGACTCTTACCTTAACTCAAGTAATTGGCCAGTATCATGAGCAAGCAGTGCAAAAAGAGTCAGACTATATTATCTTACTTTGATGCCAAAGAAGATCAAAACATACAACCAGAAGAAGACAACAAAGTCAAAGCTCCTACATCCAAAGCCTCCAAGAAAAATATGAATCAGTCCCAGGCCTTGGAAGAGCTCAAAAGGGATTTTGAGAAGCAAGTAAGAGAAGTAGAGGAAAAACTGGGAAGAGAAATGAGAGTGATGCAAGAAAATCATGAAAAACAAGTCAACAGCTTGCTAAAGGAGACCCAAAAAAATACTGAAGAAAATAACACCTTAAAAAGTAGCCTAACCCAAATGGCAAAAGAGGTCCAAAAGGCCAATGAGGAGAAAAATACTTTAAATAGCAAAATGGACCAAATGGAAAAGGAAGTAGAAAGCTTACTGAAGAAAATACTTCCTTAAAAATTAGAATGGAGCAATTGGAAGCTAGTGACTTTATGAGAAATCAAGACACTATAAAACAAATCCAAAGGACTGAAAAATTAGAAAACAATGTGAAATATCTCATTGGAAAAACCACTGACTTGGAAAATAGATCCAGGAGAGAGAATTTAAAAATTATTGGACTGTCCGAAAGCCATGATCAAAAAAAGAACCTAGACATCATCTTTCAAGAAATTATCGAGGAAAACTGCCCTGATATTTTAGAACCAGAGAGCAAAATAGAAATTGAAAGAATCCAACCATCACTGCCTGAAAGAGATCCCCAAAGGAAAACTCCTAGGAATATTGCAGCCAAATTCCAGAGTTCCCAGGTCAAGGAGAAAATATCACAAGCAGCCAGAAAGAAACAATTCAAGTATTGTGGAAACACAATCAGGATAACACAAGATTTAGCAGCTTCTACATTAAGGGACCGCAGGACATGGAATATAATATTCTGGAGGGCAAAGGAGATAGGATTACAACCAAGAATCAACTACCCAGCAAAACTAAGTATAATCTTCAGGGGAAAAAATGGTCATTTAGTGAAATAGAGGACTTTCAAACATTCTTGATGAAAAGACCAGAGCTCAATAGAAAATTTGACTTTCAAATATAAGACTCAAGTGGAACATGAAGAGGTAAACAGGAAAGAGAAATCATAAGAGACTTACTAAGGTTGAACTGTTTACATTCCTGCATGGAAAGATGATATTTGTAACTCATGAGACCTTTGTCAGTATTAGGGATAGTTGGAGAGAAAAAAATATACGTATGTATGTATAGATAGATAGATAGATAGATAGAGGGCACAGGGTGAGTTGAAGATGAAGGGGTCATGTCTGGAGAATCAAATTAAGGGGTGAGAGAGGATTATACTAGGAGAAGGAGAAAGGGAGAGGTAGAATGGGGTAAATTATCTCACAAAAAAAAAACAGAAAAGAAAAGACTCCTACAGTGGAAGGGAAACAGGGGAAGTGAGAGGGAATGAGTGAATCTTATTCTCATAGGATTTGACTTAAGGAGGGAATAACATACACACTCAATTGGGTATGGAAATCTGTCTTACACTACAGGAAAATAGAGGGGGAAAGGGACAAAAGAGTAGGGGGATGATAGAGAGGAGGGCAGATTGGGGAAGGGGATAATCAGAAGCAAATACTTCTGAGGAGGGACAGGGTCTAAAGAAAGAATGGAATAAATGGGGGTTGGGATAGGATTAAGGGAAATAGAGTTAGTTTTTCACAGCATGTCTACTATGGAAGTGTTTTGCATAACTGCACATGTATAACCTATATTGAGTTGCTTGCCTTTTCAATGAGGGTAGGGGGGAGGGAGGAAGGGAGAAAATTTGGAACCCAAAGTTTTAAAAACACATGTTTTAAAAAAATGTTTTCACATGCAACTGGGAAATAAGAAATACAGGAAATGGGGTACAGAAATCTATCCTGCCTGACAGGAAAATAGAAGGGGAAGGGGATTAGAGAAGGGGGGGAGAGATAGAAGGGAAGGCAGACTAGGGGAAGGGGTATTCAGAATGCATGACATTTTGGGGTGGGGGGAAGGGCAAGATGGGGTGAAAATTTGGAACTCAAAATCTTGTGGAAGTAAATGTTGAAAACTAAAAATAAATAAATTTATTAATAAAAAAGAATACAGATCATTCCCCAATTAAAAATGGTCAAAGGATATGAACAGGCAGATTTTAAGTTGAAGTAATCAAAGTTCTCTATAGTGATATGAAAAAATGCTATAAATCACTATTGATTAGAGAAAAGCAAATTAAAACAACTCTGATCTACCACCCCATATCCATCAGATTGACTAGAAAAGGAAAATGATAAATGTTGAGGGGTTGCAGGAAAATTGGGGCACTAATTCACTCTTGGTGGAGTTGTGAACTGATTCAACCACTCTGGAGAGCAACTTGGAACTATGCCCAAAGGGCTATCAAACTGGGCATACACTTTGACCCAGCCATACCACTACTCAGTCTATATCCCAAAGAGATAAACAAAAGGAAAGGATCAATATGTACAAAAATATTTATAGCAGCTCTATTTATTGTGGCAAAATATTGGAGATTGAGGGGACGTCCATCAATTGGGGGATGGCTGAACAAGTTGTGGTATAAGATTGTAATAGAACACTATTGTGCTAAAAGAAATGAAGAGCAGGATGATTTCAGGAAAACCTGGAAAGAGTTATATGAACTGATGTAGAGTAAAATGAGGAGAACCAGAAGAACTTTGTACACAGTAATAGCAACATTGCATGATGATCAACTGTGAAATGATTTGGCTATTCTCAGCAATACAATGATCCAAGATAATTCTGAAGAACTTATGATGAAAAATACTATTCACCCCCCAAAGAAGGAACTGATGGAGTCTAAATGCAGATTGAAGCATACTTTTTAAAACTTTATTTATTTATTGTTTTGGGTTTGTGTTTTATTTCATGACATGACTAATATGGAAATATGTTTTGCATGACTGCATGTGTATAACCTATATCAAATTGCTTGCCTCCTCAATGAGGGGGGAAAGGGAGGGAAAGAAGGAGGGAAGGAATTTGGAACTCAAAAGTTTTAAAAAAAAATAAATGTTAAACATAGTTTTTACATGTAATTGGGAAAAAATAAAATATTTAAATAGAAAAAAACTAACCCAAAAAACAAAGTTAAATGAACCAGTGTTACACAGCAAGAATCCCTGTGTCCTGTTTCTGCGTGGTGGTCTTTTAAGTGTCAACTAGGCTGAGAACTCATACTTTAGATGAAGAAAGTGGCAAAGATTAGTTATGACTTGAGTAGGCTCAGTCTGTTCAGGAAGATCCCTAATGGGAGAAACTGGTTTAGACTACCTACTTGAATAGGAAATAGTAAGCAGTAAGTGGACAGCGGTTTCATCATTTAAAAAATCTGGCACTAAATGATCCAAAGACATTGATGTTCTAAAAGGTTTGAGACACAACAATAATACTTCTGTGGTTGGAAGCAGCATGGGAAAAGGGCCCCAAAGTCACCATTACACTTTGTTCTGGTTGAAGTGATAGAAGATAATATTTATACAGACGTCAACTGATACACTAGGACTACAGCGACGTAGATTTCATATTGTAAAAGGATGCAAAGCATATGGTAGCCAGAGCATCATCATGGTGGGCCAGCATTTCATCCTGTGTCCCTTTGTGAGAACAATGTCTTGATATTAAGCTCTTCCTTTCTATACCTTTGGATTCCTTCTCATCTTCATAACCCAAGCTAGAACTTATCTAAATGGGATTATGTTAATTGACTTCCATTTAGAGCTGGAACGTTATTTAAACCAACCCATAAATCTAATTTTATAGAGAAGTTAGTGATATGCTGAAGGTCACATACACAGATAATAAGCAGCAGGGAAAGGTCCTTTGGGCTTTTTCATTGTACCTTGGTCTTGTCCCCTTGTGTGACTGTTAAATTTTAAGTCTAATTTAGTAAAGTTTTCAAATTTATAAATTGTTTAGGATGGCATGGTGCCAAATTGTGATATTATAGCATAGCAATCTAATTTGAAGATGGTGTAAATTAGAGATGTATAGAAAACACCTGAAATTTAAAAGCAATTTCAACTCAGTCCAGTCATTCCCATTTTCAGAATTAGACTGGGTTTTTCCTGTGGAGAATTTATCTCTCTGATCATAGTCAGGGATGAAGTCACCATTCATTGGTTATACACCTAGCCATGAATCCAGTGGGGTAGCTAGGTGGTGCAGTGGATAGAGTGACAGACCTAGAGTCAGGAAGACTCATCTTCTTGAGTTCAAATCTGACCTCAGACACTTATTAACTGTGTAACCCTGGGCAAGTCACTTAAACCCATTTGCCTTAGTTTCCTCATCTGTAAAATGAACTGGAGAAGAAAATGGCAAACCACTCCAATATCTTTGCCAAGAAAACCCCAAATGAGGTCACAAAAAGTTGGACATGACAGAAACAACTAACCAGCAACATGAATCTAGGCACAGAGTCCTAACGGGAATCCCGGAGACAAGGTTGTTACACCACATAGAATATCATCTGCTTGGTCTACATATAAAGACAGTTCTAGGTTAAAATATATGTTTTGTTCCATGATATTTTCCTCAGATGATCAATTTTAAAGCCTCCAAAGATTTTAATTAATACACTAAATATTCTAGAAATGAATCTGCAATACAGTGTTGCATAGAGTGTGGGACTTGGAGCGGACCCAGGTTTAACCTTTCCCTCAATCTCTTTATAGTTCTTTGTCCCTTAGCCATTCCATTCATTTCTCTGTGCCTCAGTCTGCTCATCTGTAATTCGCTGTTGTTGTTCAGATTATTATTGGTGTAGAGAAATTCCATTCACCAATGCAGATATTAACTTAAGTTACTTACTCATGGCCATGTAATCAATCATTAAATCAACTTTTATTAAGTACCTACTATGTGCCAGGCACTGTGTCAAGCAATGGGGATACAAAAAGGGACAAAAGGCAGTTCGTGACCTTAAGGATCTTGTAATCGAATAGGGAAGACAACTTGAGAACAAATATATACAAAGGAAGCTATATATAGGATAAATAGGAAATAATTAACTGAGGGAAGGCACTAGAATTCAGAGGGGCTTGGAAAGGCTTCCTATAAGAAATGGGATTTTAATTAGGACTTAAAGGAATATAGAGAAGTCAGCAGATGGGGTTGAAGAGGTAGAACATTGTGGAGATAGGCTAGAGAAAATGCCTAGAGCTAAGAGATGGAATGTCTTGTTTTTATATTAGCCAGGAGAGGCGTCTCACTGGATCAAAGGGTATGTATTGAGGAGTAAGATGTAAGACGATTGTAAAGGTAGTGGACGTCTAGGTTATTTAAGACTTTGAATGCCAAACAGAATTTAGTATTTGATCCTGGAGGTGATAAGGAGCCACTGGAATTTATTGGGTCGGGAGGTGGTTTGTGTCAAACTGCTCTTTAGGAAAATCACTTTGTTGGTTCACTGGAGGCTGGATTGGAATGGGGAAAGACTTGAGGCAGGCAGACCCACCAATAGACCCAATATGGGTTAGAAACAAGATTGAATTAAGGTCTTTCTGACTCAAGGGCCAGTTCTCTATCTGCCATGTAACTCTGTATCTCCGTAAAATCTAGACAAGAATAGTGCCTACTTCACAAGGTTATTTGAGAATCAAATGTGAAAATACATATAAAGTACTTTGTAAACAATGAAGCTATGAACTGAAAAGTGTCACGAAACAAGTAAGATTATTTACATTAAGTTCTTAATATTTTTGCCCAATCATGTCAAACCACTCAATAAATTTTCCTGATTCTTATAGGCCATTACAGGAATAACAATAACAACAATATAATAACGAATTCAGTAAGACACCAATTTTAGGTTAGTCATTTCCCTTCTGTAATATTCTGTCAGTAATACTGTGTTCTGAAACTTCAGTCCAATGAAAAATCTTTGTAACTCACACTGTTAACTTCTGTTAAATTATAGTGGATTGCTTATTAAGTGAATGCCATTATCCATGTTATATCTGTCACAGATGAAAAAATTACATCTAGAAATGACTATGATCCATTCATTTGTTGGAGGCCCCAAGGAATGTCTCAAATCCACATGAAGGCCCTGAGTGCTGGGTATTGTATGTGGGTTTTTGATTTTGCTGAAAGATGTGTAGAAATTCATGTAGCCAGTCAGCTCCCTATTGGCTACACATCTGTGGATACTCAAGAGTATTATTTATTCCAGCAAGGATCTGGAATAAATTATCTCTAATAAATTGGCTCCCGAATAACTGTTTCAAATATTAGACTGCAAAGAACTTGTGTAATGTAGGCATACTTGGAGCCAAGCAATGATCTTTTTTTTTCAGGTCCCCTATCATAAATGTGATGTGGGGGTGCTTGGGTCTTAGGGTATATGCTTTTGGGGAGAGAGCTGAGTTTAAAGTCCCTCTGAATTTAGCGCTTGGTTCAGCATTACTAATTACAAAGGCATTACTTATTCCACAGTTTTGAAGGAGATATTGTTTTTAGGGTTAGTATGTATATTTGGTGACTTGTGCTCAATCCACAAGCTCAGGGTACTATAATGTCAGGACAAAATGCAGAGAAGTTCATAAAGCCTTCATCAATGGACAAGGAATGATATTCTTGTCCCAATTCTCTGTTCCTTTAGCCTGAAACTTTACCCTCCAGCTAGGCATAGTCCTTTCTCCAACGCCAAGTCCTTCTCTTTGATTAGTGATTTATTCTTTTAGATGGATGTTGCCTGTTATTATTACTATTATGTTGTTAGCCTTGAATCATTCTTTTTCAAACCACAGAAAATGAAAAATAATGTAAGTTTATTTTAAGATGAAATGGACAAACGTGTCTTGGAAGAGGCTTGATCCAAAATCTTGAGACCACCCAAACCTTGTGGGTTTGAAAGCCTTGACTACAACTATAGTTATTGAGGTTTCTATCCCTTTCCCCTTGTATTTCAACTCTGGCTAGGTTTATATCCAATGGATCATTTGTTCCATGTTTCTCTCCTTGTCCAGATCAGCCAAGATGTGTTTCAAATCTTATAATATGGTCATTTTAAAGATCTGGCAGGTTTTACAGAGAGTAGAAAGATTATTTTGGGAACCTGAAAACCCAAAGAGACATTATAGGGCTTAGTCTATATCAGTTTGGGGATGTTAAAAATTAAAGGGGCCATTATTAACTTGTTTTATTTATTGTTTAAAAATGTTAATACATTTTGTTTGGACATAACAAACAATGCCCAGCAAACACCCAGTTGGTCTGCTTTGTAAAGCACTTCTTTGGAAACAAAATTAAAGAACTAAAAACCAAGATCCAGGGCTCAACCTTTTGTGTATATGTGTATGTCACAGATACCTGGAATAGTCTGTTGAAACCTGTGGGTCCCCTTAGAATATTTTTAAATGCATGAGAAATGAAATAAAATAAGTAGGATTATAAAAGAAATCAATTACATTGAAGTACAGATATAATTTTCCCTTATCCAAGTCTATAGGCCCCCTGAAATCTATCTAGGAGCCCAGAGTTCATCTCTTAGATTACTGATTGTTTACAGAGACAGTATTATGTTAATACTGACCACTGGATTTGAATGGAATTTTGTTGTGTTTCCATGCTAACTTTATTTACATCGGTCTAGTCATTGTGTATATTGTCCTTTCAGTTGTTTTCTGCACTAAGCATCATTTCATACATTCATCTTTCATATTTCTCTCAAAATTCTTTGTATCCAATATTCCTTATAGTGCAAGAATATTCCATTATATTCATGTTCTACAAATTGCTTAGCCATTCTCAAATCTTTGGGGATATATTTAGTTTACAGATTTTTGCTGTCACAAATAATACTGCTATGAACTTGTTGTTGTAAATCTGGCTCTCTTTTTGTTAATGATAGTCTTAGAATATATTCCCCACAGTGAAATTTAGATGAAAGAATGTGAACAATTTACTCCCTATTCATGCATAATTCCAAATTGATTTCCAAACTATTGAACCAATGCATAACTCCACTAGCAGAGAATGAATATACTAACCTTCCCAGAGACTCTTCAACAATAAATTCCTTTATTTTAGAATCTATGCCAATTGAACACCTCATGGGGGTCCTAGTGTGCATTTCTCTCATTCTAGTAAGATTTACAAAGCTATAAAGCACCTTAGAGGTCATCATTTCACAGATGTGAAAACTGAGACCCAAAGAGATATGACTTGTCCAAATTCACACAAAGATTAAGTAGCAGAGTCAGGTTTAAAACCCAGGCTCTCTGGCTCCAAATCCAGGGTTCTTTTGACTGCAGTGTTTTTTTTTTTCATTTGAAAATTACTTACATATTTTGATCTCTCATCTAATGGGAAATGACTCTTTTTTTAAAAATGAATTTTTACTGATAATTTTCACTTTTACATTATCTACATTTGCCTCTGTGTCCCTTCTCCTCTTTCTTCCCAGAGGTCCATTTCATAAAATAAAGAATTGAAGAAAAAAGAGAACAAGAGAAATTAGCAAAGCAATTGATACATATTTTTAAAAATCTGACAATATATGTAAAGTAGTTGTGAAGAGAAAGGAGGTGTCTTCCCACATCTATTGTTTGGGGCCATTTTGTTTGTCATAATTTTGCAATGTTCAATTTTGATTGCTTTGTAGTGGTTGTTCTTTCCCTTTACATTATTGTAGTCAGTGTGTATATTGTTTTCTTGTCTTTGCTTATCTCATTTTGTATCAATTCCATGTTTTTCTGTATTCCCATATATTCTTTTTTATTAAACAATTTATTTATTAATTTTTAGTTTTCAACATTCGCTTACATAAGATTTTGAGTTTCAAATTTTCTCCCTCTTCATTTCCTCCCCTTCCCCACGATGGCATGCAAACTGACATAGGTTCTACTTATATGCTCATATTAAGCATATTTTCACATTAGTCATGATGTAAAGAAGAATTAGAAGAAATGGAGGAACCATGAGAAAGAAGAGACAAAACAAAACAACAAAAGAAAAGGAGAGCAAATAGTATGCTTCCATCTGCATTCAGACTCCATAGTTCTTTCTCTGGATGTGGATAGCTTTGTCCATCATGAGTCCTTTGGAGCTGTCTTAGATCTTTGCATTGTTGAGAAGAGCTAAGTCTATCAAAGCCAGTCATCGCACAGTGTGGCTGTTGTTATGTACAATGTTCTCCTGGTTCTGCTCACTTCACTCAGCATTAGTTCATATAAGTCTTTCCAGGTTTTTCTGAAGTCTGTCTGCTCATCATTTCTTATAGCACAATAGCATTCCATTACATTTATATACCACAGCTTGTTCAGCCATTCCCCAATTGATAGGCATCCCCTCAATTTCCAATTCTTAGCCACCACAAAAAGAGCTGCTATAAATATTTTTGTACATGTGGGTCCTTTTCTTGTTTTTAGGATCTCTTTGGGATACAGTCCTAGAAGTAGTATTACTGGGTCAAAGGGTATGCAGTTTTATAGCTCTTTGGATATAGTTCCAAATTGATCTCCAGAATGGTTGGATCAATTCAGAACTCCAGTGTTCCAATTTTCCCACATCTTCTCCAACATTTATCATTTTCCTGTTTTATCATGTTAGCCAATCTGATAGGTGCCCATACATTCTTTTTTAGTTGTTTTTTATTAATTTATTTTGAATTACGAACAATCACTTCCATAAGCTTTTGAGTTTAAAATTTTCTCCCCCGCCTTCCCCACCTCCCTCCTCAAGACGGCATGCAATCTGATATAGGCTATACATATACATTCCTATTAAATACGTTTTCACACTAGTGATGTTGTAAGTAAGAATTAAAACCAATAGGAGGAACCACCAGAAAGAGGAAACAAAACACAACAGAAGAAAAAAATAGCAAATAATATGCTTTGATCTGCTTTCAAACTCCATAGTTCTTTCTTCTTTGCGGATAGCATTTTCCATCATGAGGCCTTTGGAGATGTCTTATATCCTTGTATTGCTCAGAAGGATTAAGTTTATCAATATTAGTCATCGCACAACATGGCTGTTATTGTGTACAGTGTTCTTCTGGTTCTGCTCACTTCACTCAGCATCAGACCATACAAGTCTTTCCAGGTTTTTCTGAAGTCAGCCTGTTCATCATTTCTTATAGCACAATAGTATTCCATCACATTCATATACCACAACTTGTTCAGCCATTTCCCAATTGATGGGCATCCTCTCAATTTCAAATTCTTCGCCACCACAAAAAGAGCTGCTCTAAATATTTTTCTACATATAGGTCCTTTTCCCATTTGTATGATTTCTCTGGGATATAGTGCTATTGCTGGGTCAAAGGGTATGCACATTTTTATAGCCCTTTGGGCATAGTTCCAAATTGCTCTCCAAAATGGTTGCATCATTTCACAACTCCACCAACAATGCATTAGTGTTCCAATTTTCCCACATCTTCTCCAACATTTATCATTTTCCTCTTTTGTCAAGTTGGCCAATCTGATAGGTGTGATGTGGTACCTCAGAGTTGTTTTGATTTGCATTTCTCGAATCAATAGTGATTTAGAACATTTTTTCATATGACTATAGATGGCTTTAATTTCTGAGAACTGCCTGTTCATATCCTTTGACCATTTATCAATTGGGGAATGACTTGTATTCTTATAAATTTGACTTAATTCTCTATATATTTTAGAAATGAGGCCCTTATCAGAGACACTGGTTGTAAAAATTCTTTCCCAATTTTCTACTTTCCTTCTAATCTTGATTGCATTGGCTTTGTTTGTGCAAAACCTTTTCAATTTACTGTAATCAAAGTTATCCATTTTGCTTCTCGTAATGTTCTCTATCTCCTGTTTGGTCATGAATTCTTCTGTTCTCCACAAATCTGATAGGTAAACTACTCCTTGCTCTCCCAGTTTGCTTATAGTATCAGCCTTGATATCTAAATCATGTACCCATTTCAACTTTATTTTGGTATATGGTGTGAGATTTTGATCTATGCTTAGTTTCTGCCATACTCTTTTCCATTTTCCCAGCAGTTTTTGTCAAAGAGTGAGTTCTTACCCTAGAAGCTGGGGTCTTTGGGTTTATCAAATGACAGATTACTATAGTCATTGACTACTATGTCTTGCATACTTAACCTATTCCATTGATCCACCACTCTATTTCTTAGCCAGTACCAAGCAGTTTTGATGATTGCTGCTTTATAATACAATTTAAGATCTGGAATGGCTAGGCCACCTTCCCCTGCATTTCTTTTCATTAGTTCTCTTGACATTCTGGAACTTTTGTTCTTCTAAATGAATCGTGTTATTATTTTTTCTAACTCTACAAAATAATTTTTTGGTAGTTTGATTGGCATAGCACTGAATAAGTAAATTAACTTAGGTAGAATTGTCATTTTTATTATATTAGCTTAGCCTATCCATGAGCAGCTGATGTTTTTCCAATTATTTAGATCTGACTTTATTTGTGTGAAAAGTGTTTTGTAATTGTGTTCATATAGTTCCTGGGTTTGTTTCAGGAAGTAGACTCCTAAATATTTTATAATGTCTACAGTAAGTTTAAATTTCTCTATCTCTTGCTGTTGGGCTTTGTTGGTAATAGAAATGCCAATGCTTTATGTGGGTTTATTTTATATCCTGCAACTTTGCTAAAGTTGTTTATTATTTCAAGTAGTTTTTTTTACTTGATTGTCTAGGATTCTCTAAGTATATCATCATATCATCTGCAAAGAGTGATAGCTTTGTTTCTTCTTTGCCTATTCTAATACCTTCAATTTCTTTTTCTTCTCTTCTTGCTAAAGCTAACACTTCCAGTATGATATTGAACAACAGTGGTGATAATGGACATCCTTGTTTCACTGCTGATCTTATTGGAAATGCTTCTAGCTTGTCCCCATTACATATGATGCTTGCTGAAGGTTTTAGGTAGATGCTATTTATTATTTTAAGGAAGACTCCATTTATTCCTATGCTCTCTAGTGTTTTTAATAGGAATGGGTGTTGTATTTTGTCAAAAGCTTTTTCTGCATCTATTGAGATGAACACGTAGTTTCTGCTAGTTTTGGTGTTGATATGATCAACTATGCTGATAGTTTTCCTAATATTGAACTAGCCCTACATTCCTGGTATAAATCCTATCTGGTCTTGGTGTATTATTGTTGTGATAAGTTGCTGTAATCTATTTACTAATATTTTATTTAAAATTTTTGCATCTATATTCATTAGAGAAAGTGGTCTATAATTTTTTCTTTGTTTTGACTCTTCCTGGTTTAGGTATCAGCACAACATTTGTATCATAAAAAAGAATTTGGTAAGACTCTTTCTTCACCTATTTTCCCAAATAGTCTATATAGTATTGGAATTAAATGTTCTTTAAATGTTTAATAGAATTCACTTGTAAATCCATCTGGCCCTAGAGATTTTTTCCTAGGAGTTCATCAATGACTTGTTCAATTTCTTTTTCTGAGATGGGGTTATTTAAGTATTTTACTTCCTCTTCTGTTAATATGGGCAATTTATATTTTTGTAAATATGTATCCATTTCATTAAGATTATCAAATTTATTGGCATACAGTTGGGTAAAATAGTTCCTAATTATTGTTTTAATTTCCTCTTCCTTGGTGGTGGATTCACCCTTTTCATTCTTGATACTGGTAATTTGTTTTCTTCTTTCTTTTTTTTTAAAATTAAATTAACCAAAGGTTTATCTATTTTATTGTTTTTTTCATAAAACCAGTTCTTAGTTTTATTTATTAGTTCAATAATTTTCTTAATTTCAATTCTATTAATTTTTCCTTTGATTTTCAATATTTCTAATTTGGTGTTTAATTGAGGATTTTTAATTTGTTCTTTTTCTAGTTTTTTTAGTTGTATGCCCAATTCATTGATCTCCTCTTTTTCTATTTTATTTATGTAAGCATTTAGAGATATAAAACTTCCCCAAAGAACTGCTTTCGCTGCATCCCATAAGTTTTGGTATGTTATCTCATTATTGTCATTCTCTTGAATGAAGTTATTGATTGTTTCTATGATTTGTTGTTTGACCCAATCATTTTTTAGGATTAGATTATTTAGTTTCCAATTATTTTTTAATCTATCCTTCCATGGCCTTCTATTACATATAATTTTTATTGGATCATGATCTGAAAATGATGCATTTAATATTTTTGCCTTTCTGCCTTGGATTGTGAGGGTTTTATGCCCTAGTACATGGTCAATTTTTGTGTATGTGCCATGTACCGCCGAGAAAAAAATATATTCTTTTCTATCCTCATTCAATTTTCTCCAGATGTCTATCATACCTAACTTTTCTAATATTCCATTCACCTCCTTAACTTCTTTCTTGTTTCTTTTGTGGCTAGATTTATCTAGTTCAGAGAGGGGGAGTTTGAGGTCTCCCACTAGTATAGTTTTGCTGTCTATTTTTTCCTGTAACTCCTTGAACTTCTCCTCTAAGAATCTGGATGCTATACCATTTGGTGCATATATGTTTAGTAATGATATTACTTCATTGTCTATGGTGCCTTTTAGCAGGATGTAGTTTCCTTCCTTATCTCTTTTGATAAGATCTATTTTTGTATTTGCTTTGTTTGAGATCAGGATTGCTACCCCTGCTTTTTTTCACTTCAGCTAAAGCATAATATATTCCACTCCAGCCTTTTACCTTTACCCTATGTGTGTCATTCTTTTTCAAATGTGTTTCCTGTAAACAACATATTGTAGGATTATGGTTTTTAATCCATTCTGCTATCCACTTCTGTTTTATGGGAGAGTTCATCCCATTCACATTCACAGTTATGATTACTATCTGTGTCTTTCTCTCCAACCTTTTCCTCCTGTTTATGCTTTTCTTTCTCCTTTCTCCTTTTCCCTCCTCACTAGTGTTTTGCTTTGGACTACTGCCTCCCTCAGTCCCACCTCCCTTCTATTAGCCTCTTCCCTTTTCTTCCCCTTTACCCTTACTACTTCTTCCCTCCCTTCTATCCCACCTCCCATTTCTTTCCCCTTTTCCCTCCTACTGCCTACAGGGCTAGTTAGATTTCTATACCTAACTGAGTATGTTATTCCCTTCTTGAGCCAAATCTGATGAGAGTAAGGTTCAAACAATGCTCATCCCCCTCCCTTCTTTCCTTCTGATATAATAGATTTTTGTGTCTTTTCCTGTAAAGTAATTTACCCTTGTCTGCCTCCTCCTTTCCTTTTCTCTCAGTACATTTTCTTAGGTCAAATTAATCCACTTACTTGGATCCATTTAGCCCACTTGATTAGATTTTTTTTTTATCATTACATCAAAGTCAACTTATATCCACCCCCTTTATGTAAACCCCTTTAACATGGTGTAATAACAATACAGTTCTCAAGAGTTATCTTCCCTTGTAGGGATGTAAACAGTTTGCCCTTATTAACAACATAATGTATCTTTCTGTCCTGTTTACCTTTTTATGTCTCTATTGAGTCTCATATTTGAAGATCAAATTTTTTGTTGAGCTCTGGTCTTTTTATCAGGAAGGTTTGAAAGTCCCCTATTTCATTGAATATCCATCTCCTCCCCTGAAAGATCATGCTCATTTTCACTGAGTAATTGATCCTTGGTTGTAATCCAAGCTCCTTTGCCTTATGGAATATCATGTTCCATGCCCTATGGTCTTTTAACATAAAAGCTGCAAGGTCCTGTGTAATCCTGACTGTGGTTCCATGATATTTAAATTGTTTTTTTCTGACTACTTGCAGTATTTTCTCTTTGACCTGGTAATTTTGGAATTTGGCTACTATATTCCTTGGCATTTTCAATTTGGGATCTCTTTCAGAAGATGATCAGTGGATTCTTTCTGTGGCTATTTTACCCTCTGGTTCTAGGACCACAGGGCAGTTTTCCTTTATAATTTCCTGAAAGATACTGTCTAGGCTCTTTTTTTCATTGTGATTTTCAGGTAGACCAATAATTTTTAAATTGTCTCTCCTGGATTGATTTTCCAGGTCAGTTGTTTTACCAATGAGGTATTTTACGTTTTCATCTATTTTTTCATTCTTTTGTTTCTGTTTGACTGATTCTTACTCTCTCATAGAGTCATTAGCTTCCATTCGCCCAATTCTGATTTTTAAAAATTGTTTTCTTCTATTAGATTTTGTACCTCCTTCCCCATTTGGCCAATTGTATTTTTAGGGACTTGTTCTCTTCAGTGTACTTTTTTTTTCCAGTTGGTCAATTGTATTTTTTAAGGACTCTTCTACCTCTCTCATTTGACTTTTAAAATCCTTCTTGAGCTCTTCTATGAAGGCTTTTTGGACTTCAGACCAGCTCATGTTCCCTTTGGAGGTTCCAGATGTGGGTTTGTTGACAATGTTGACCTCTTCAGAATTTCTGCCTTGATCTTCACTGTTCTCATAATATGAATCTATGGTACATTTCTTTTTACTCATGGTGTTAGCTTATTTCCTGGCCTTTAAAGAGATTAAGCTCTCCTGATGGGGAGCAGAGGGTACTAACCCAAGCTTCTTGTGTTGGGAGCCTTGGGCCTGGTCACTGGCTTTGTGTGCTGGGGCTTTCGATGTTGGCAGTTGGAGGTTGTAGGGTTCTGGCCAGCTTACCTGGCGTTGGGCTGTCATTAGCAACCCTGGAACTCTAGGGGTAGGATTGGGTAGTCTGGCCCCTGGAGGTCACCTGCTTTTCCTTTCCTTTCACTTTCTTTAGCTCCTTTCAAATGGATGTTGCAGGATGTTTATCTACCTGGGGCCCCATGGCGCACTTCACAGATTTTTGCTGAGGCACTGGGAGACTGCTATAGAATGCTGAGGCACCTGGCGGTTTTCTGGTTTCCACAGGTTCCCTCACCCTCACTGAGGCACTCGGGGGTCCAGGTGTTGGAGTCTACCACCTGGGTTTCAGGATCTCCTCCTGGTATGCTGAGGTGGGCCTTTCTGCTAGCTCACTGGGACTCTTCCCGTTTTGTACTGCTCCCCTACCCCCAGGGCAAGAGGGGCCTTTCCCATTAATCCCTCAAGCTACCTGGGCTACTGGACTGCTGCATCCCATCTTTCTTCTGGTTCAGTTGCTCCAGGGTTTTTCCTGGGGCGATATTTTCTGGGCTCTTAGAGGTTGATACGGGAGGGTGAGAGCGACTTACTTTTTACTCCACCATCTTGGCTCCCAGGAGCGAAAGTGTGCCCATACATTCTTAAAGCACAATAATTTTCCATTATATTCATGAGCCACAAGCCATTTCTCAGATGATGGACATATGCTTTGTTTCTTTGCTGCTACAAAAAGTGCTGCTATATTTTTACCTATACAGGGACTTTCTTCTTATGAATAAACTACTTGGGGCACATGCCTAGCAGTGTAACCTCTGGGTCAAAGGATATAGACGTTTTAGTCACTTTATTTTCATAATTCCAAATTGTTTTTCCAAAGGATTATACAGATTCATAGCCTCACCAACCATGTAGTAGTGTGCCTATCTTTCCACAATACTTCCAACATTGCCTATTATCAATTTTGCCTATTTGTTGGGTATGAGGTGAAATCTCAACCTTGTTATTATATATATGTGTGTGTGTATGTATGTGTATATATATGTACATGTATATTATATATATATTCATTCTTAATATTCGTGATTTGAAGCATTCTTTCATATGATTGTTTTGTTGTTGAGTCATTTCAGTGGAGTCTGACTCTCCATAACCCCATTTGGAGTTTTCTTGGCAAAGATACTGGAGTAGTTTGCTATTTCCCTCTCTGGTTTATTTTACAGATGAGGAATTAAGGCCAACAAGGTTTAGTGACTTGCCCAGGGTCATATAGCTACTAAGTGTCTGAGGCTGGATTTGATCTCAGGTCCTTCTGATTCCAGGGCCAATGTGCCACTTAGCTGCCTAACAACAATTAGTAATTAATACTCTTAATATTAATGATTTGAACATTCTTTCATATGGTTGTTCAAAATTCACAATTCTTTTTTGGAACTGTTCATATTCTTTGACCATTTGTGTATTAGGAGATGGCTTTTGATCTTACATTATTTCTGTTAGTTGTCTATATATATTTGTGACCAAGGCCTCATCTGAGAAATTTAATATAAAGATTTTTTTTTCCTATTTGACTACTACCCTACTTAACCTAGATGCATTAATTTTCATGTAATCAAAATTATCCATTTTAGCTTTTATAATTGCTTTGATTACTTCTTTGGTTAAGAATACCTCTCCTTTGAAAAAAAATTATTCATTTTTAAACATAAATACAAAATGAGAAAAAAAGAATATTTCAATATATACAGCAGAATATAGAGGATTCAATATAATAATTCTTCTATCCATTATTCTGAAATGTATATGATCTACTTTTCTGTTAGTTTTTTTATGGTATGATCTTTGATGTTCAGATTACATATCTATTTTGAATTTATTGTGGAATATAGTGTAAGGTATTAGTCTAAGCCTAATTTCTACCAGATTACTTTTCAGTTTTCCCAAAATTCCTTATCAAATAAAAATTCTTTCCTAAGTAACTTATATTTTCTGGTTTATTAAACACTGAGTTATATAATTCCATTATTTCTGATTCTGTATTATCTAATTGGTTCCTTTGATGATCTCTATTTTTTAACCAATACCAAATGGCTTTGCTGACTAGTAATTTATAATTTAGTCTGAGGTCTTGAAGCACTATTACCCCTTTATTCCTACCCTTTTAATTATTTCTCTTGATAGTCTAGATCTTTTGTTCCTTTTAATGAATTTTGTCATTATTTTATTGAGTTCTGTAAAGCGTCCCTTTGATAATTTGATTGGTATAGCATTAAAACTGTAAATTAACTTTGATAGTATTGTCATTTTTATTGAATTGGCATGGCCCAATTATGAACACTGAATATTCTTCTAATTATTTAAGTTGTTCTTTATTTCTTTAAGGAGAATTTTGTAATGATCTATACAAGTATTTTGTATGCTTTGGTAGACTGATCCCCAAATATTTTATGCATTTTATAGTATTTTCAATGGGATTTCCCTTTCAATTATTGTCTCTTGGATCTTACCATTATATAGAAATGCTTTGATTTTTGTGGGTTTATTTTGTAGTCTGCAACTTTGCTGAACCTATTAATTACCTCAATTAGTTTCTTTGATGGTTCCTTGGGATTTTGTGGTTGTTGTTCCTCTTCCTCTTTAAAGACAGTACTTTGTCTCTTTAGTTATTTTTGCCTAATTAATTTTAAGACAATCATATTCCCATAGATTCTTTCCCCTTCTTCCTCAGATATTCTTCTTCCTCTTCTCTTAGTTTTGGGGTTTTACTTATTTGTCCTTTTTCTTTCTTCCTTTTAGCTGGTTATCTAATTCTTCCCTTTTTTTCTCTTTCTCAGTTAGGTAGTAAGTAAAATTCCCTTTTCTCTACTCCCTTTCAACTTTCATTTGTTAGTATTTTTCATTCTTTTATATTATTCATGTATATTGTATGTGTATTCATGTATATATGCATATTCATATGTATTATTCATCTTTTGCATCTTTTTTTTCTAAAAAAGGATGCTTTTCTTTTCTTGTCATTATTTCTCTTCCCTCATCTTCTAACCATCCATTCTTTGATTCATGTTTCTTATATTTATTTATGTTTCCAGTCTTTCTAGATTTAGTTTTTCAAGTCCTCATGGAATGAAAAGTTTCTAGTGGACCTATTTTGAGTTCCTTCTAAACAATTTCTATATTATTGACTTGTAGATCTTGTACCCTCCACCTTTTTCCCTGTTGTGCCTCACTTTTAAAAGCAATAATTCCTACAGGAGGTAGCGAAGATAGAGGAATTGTCCATGGTAAGAAAATGTTCCTGTGTTTTCAATCATAAGGTTCATTTCTACCTTCTGTCCTACCTGTGATAATTTTCTTTCTCTTTTGCCATGAAATCTCCTCTCTGGGTCCATGGCCTCCTACAGTCTCATAAGGCAGGATACTGTCCATGGAGATACAACAGTCTCTCAGAGGTAGTGGTTTCTCTGAGCAACAAACCCCTGCAGAGTAGACTCATTTTAAGGACCTCATCTGCCATGACAGATTATCTCTCTCCCTCCATGTGAGTGTTCTTCAATGGGATCTCTGCCCACTAATGATTAATAGATATTTTCCCTTTTATTTACCCCATTTCAAACCTTCCCTTTGCTACCTCACTTATTTTCCCATGCCTCTCTTCTTCCCAAGAGACCATACCAGTTCTTTTCCCTTCCTTGTTTATCATTGATTTGATTAGGAAATAATCACGTTCTCCTCTGTGTATCCAGAGTGGGATGTGCAAGGTTTACCAGCAGGACAGTTAGTCATGCTTTCCTAATCACCAGTGGAGTGAAGCAGGGCTGTGTGCTTGTTCCCATGCTTTTTAACATGATGTTCTCTCCGATGTTGTCACACACCTTTAACGAGGATGAAAATAGCAACAAGGTCAGCTATTACACTGATGATAAACTATTTAACTTGAAAAGGCTACAAGCCAAGACTAAAGTGGAGGGAGACCTGGTGCACGATTTTTTGTTTACAGATGATTGTGCACTTGTTGCAGCCTGACTGGCTGAGATATGAAAGAGTATGCCACTTGTGCTAATTTTAGCTTGATAACCAACACCAAGCAAACAAATGTTCTCTACCTGCCAGCACTACACCATTCATATGTGGAACCATTAGTTACGTCAATGGAAAAAATTTTGAATGCTACATATATGTTCACTTATCTTGGCAGTATCCTTTCCAGGGATGTTCACATAGATGATGAGGTTGACACACACATTGCCAGAGCTAGTGTAGCATTTGGGAGGCTCCAAAAGAAAGTGCGGGAGAGAAGATGTATTAGGCTTCATATTAAAGTGCAGGTCTACAGAGCCATTGTGTATGCTTGTGAAACCTGGACAGTCTACTAGGGCCCATGCCAGAAAATTGAACCATGCCTATTTGAATTGTCCTAGGAAGGTTCTGAAGGTTACCTGGCAAGATCAGGTGCTGGACACTGAGGTCCTCTCTTGAGGTGAACTGCCAAGCATTCAAATTCTACTGCAGAGAGCGCAAATCCAGGCTGGCCATGTTAGCCCAAATGCCAAATGTACATTTACCTGAAAGACTATTTTATGGAGAACTTTCACAAGGCAAGTGCTCACACAGAAGTCAGAAGAAGTGATACAAGGACACACTCAAGGTTTTTCTGAAGAATTTTAGTATCGATTGTGACAGATGGGAGTCACTGGCACAGGACTGCCTACCATGTATCAAAGAAGGCAGTGTTCTCTATGAGCAAAGTAGAATGACAGTAGCACAAAGGAAATATGAGATATGCAGATCATCCCGAATGTTCAAATGGCCTATTTGAACTATATGGAACTGATCAGCCACAGCGGAACACACTGTACCTTGACCTCAATATTGTGATGTCATTGGTTCTCTTCGAGTATGAAGGATGAACAACAACATGTTCTTTTCCCTTCCTTGTTCACCATTGATTTGATTAGGATGCAGCACATGTTCCTCTTGATCTTCTTGTCCTCTCCTTTTTAATATGCCTTCCAATTCTGCAGGTTAGTCCCACATAAAACATTTGTTAAATTAATGGGAGATCAACCCTCAAAGAACGGGAGGTCCATGTCATTTTTGATGGGCAGTGGAAGTTTTCTTAGATTATTTCTTGCATTACGATGTTCAGGTTATTGGATTTGTTGTGCTCTTCTGGGAGACCATTATCTCTAAGCTGTCTCTATGCATCCTGTCTTTGAGATCAATAATTTCTTATATAGAAATCATGTATTCTTTTAATATTTTTGCTTCTCTTCTTCAAGATCTTTTTTTGTAATTTGTAATTAGTAATCCAAATTGGTTGTTTTTCACTTTTGTTTCTTTGGAGAGATTTGCCACCATGGATTAAAGAGTTTCTATTCTGCCAGTTATTTCTGCTGTGCAGACCATAAATTCTGTTTTCATGGGTCTTATATATCTCTTAAATCATTTGGGATCATTGTACTGTAGTTCCATGCTCTTTTGGGAATTCACAGAGTCATTTGCTTCATTAGATGCTAGTTTAATTTCCTTTGTCTTGTTATATATGTATACACACAAACACATATACATATATAAATATATGCACATGGTTAGATGTCCCAGATGTCACCTTCCCTTCTGTTTTAACATGTTCCCTATTGATTTATCCGCTTATGCTCAAGGCTTTATATGTGTGTATATATATATATATATATATATATATATATTTTCTTTTTTTTCAATTAGCAAAAATCTGCCTTTTCACACTACACAAATCAAGAATAAAGGAAAAAAACAAAACCCATCATAAAGATATATAGTCAATCAAAACAAATTTCCACATTGGCCATGTCCAATTTTTTTTTTTGTCTCATTCTACATTCTGAATCCACTTCTTTATTAGGAGGTGGGTGGCATCTTTCATCACTGGTCCTCTGGAATCTTAGTTGATCATTATGCTGATGAGTGTTTTTAATTATCTCAAAGTTGTTTGCCTTTTTCATATTGTTATCATTGTATAAATTGTTTTTTTCTAGCTGAGTTCAGTTCACTCTGTACCAGTTCATACAAGTCTTCCTAGTTTTCTCTAAAACTATTCTCTTCATTGTTTCTTACGGCATCATAGTATTTCATCTCATTTATATATCTTAATTTGTTCATCTACCTAATTTATGGGCACTTCATCAGATTCTCATTTTTTGCCACCTCAAAAAGAGTTCTAACTATTTCTGTAATCCTTAGTAAGAGTTTGTTTTGCTTAGGGCTAATTCCTCCCTCTAATTTTCCCTCTTCTCTCCTTTCCCTCTTACTTCCCTATTGAGTGAAATGTATTTCCATATCCAACTCTGTGTCTATTTTTTGTTCCTTTGACCAGTTTAAATGAGAGTAAGTTTGAAGTGTCAGCTGCTACACTTACTTCTTTCTCTTTCTTTGTAGAGATCTGATTATGTGAGATAATTTCTTCTAACCTTTCTTTTCTTTCTTTCCTCCCTGCAGTATATTCTTCCTCCCTTCTCTTTCCATTCTTGTATTAAGATCATCAAGACATAATAGTGGATAGAACCCTGGGCCTGGAGTCCGGAAGACCTGAGAATAAACACTTACTAACTGTGTGAACTTGAGCAAATCACCTAACCTCTATCTGTCTCAGTTCCTTCAGCTATAAAATGGGGATAATAATGTACCTGCCTCCCAAGGTTTTTGTGAGGATGAAATGAGATGATATTTGTTAAGTACTTAGCACAGTGCCTGGTGCACAGCATATACTATATAAATGCTGTTTATTGTTATTATTGTTATTGTTATTATTAACAGAACCACTTCCAAACCTCGACTAATAAGACTCCTTTTATGACCTTTAACAATGACAGGGTTCAGAGGGGACACATGTATCATTTCCCCATATTTGAATATAAATAGTTTATCCTTATTTAGTCCTTTATTGTTCACTCATGTTTACCTTTTTATGTTTCTCTTAATTCCAATGTTTGAACTTCAAAATTTCTTTCTTTCTTTTTTATTTTTTAGGAGAATGTCTTTTTTTGGGTAAGTTTTTAAAAAATGTATTTTAAACTTAAATGCAAAATGAGAAAAGGAAAAAAAAAACATTGCCACATATAACATAAGAGAACATAAGAGAAGATTCAATTTAAAACAATACATTTCCATTTCAAGAAAACCTATATAATAAATACTACACATTATTTTCAAAGCTGCCCAGATTTTCTTTGCTTCCATGTAGGTTTTCTTTTGTTCACTGCTGTACACTTTTTACTTTATTTTTCCCCTCTCTCCCTCCTCCCCCCTCCTCCCTTCCCCCTCCCTGCTCTAAAGAAGGTTACAATTAAGTGTGGAGATTTTATATATATATATATATATATATATATATATGTACACACACACACGTATATGTATACACACATATATGTATACAGTCATATAAACATAGACATAGATATCTATAAACATATACATATATACACATATACACTCATACACGTATATAAGACCATACTATGCTTATTTCCACTTGTAATCTGTTTCTCTGAAGGCAGAGAGCATCTTCCTTCATAAGTCCAAGTCGTTCCATGTTTTTCTAAATCAACCAGTTCATCATTTCCTACACTTCAGCAATATTCCAACCCAATCACATCCTTTCTGCGAGATTGTCTATGAAATTTTCTCCCCAATTTTCTGCATTCCTTCTATTCTTGGCTGCATAGGTTTTATTTATGTAAGAAAATTTTAATTTAAGATAATCAAAATTATCCATTTTACACTTCAACAATATTCTCACCTTATAAAATAGTTTAAGGTCTAATACTACTTCCTTTACATCTTTTTTCCCCAGGTCCCTTTGAAGTTCCTGACCTTTTGTTCTTCCAAATGAACTTTGTTATTACTTTTTCTAACTCAGTAAAATAATTTTTTACTAATTTAATTGAGTTAGTATTATATAAATAGATTAGTTAAGTAAAATTGTCATTTTTTATTACATTGGCTTTACCTACTCATGAAGAACAAATATTACTTCAATTACTTAGACCTGGTTTTATTTGTATAAAAAGTGTTTTATGTTTATGTTCACATAGTTCCTGTGTCTGTTTTGACAGGTATACTCTCAGGAATTTTATACTAAGTAGCTATTTTAAATGGTCTAAAACAGTATTGAATAATATTGCTGACACATAGTGTAGTTTCCCTATTTTTCTGTTTTGATTAAATCTGTTTTAGCTTTAGAGATCATGATTACTAATCCTGCTTTTTTACATAATAAATTCTACTCCTGACCTTTATTTTATCTTTGTGTGTATCATTTTTATAGCATTTCCTTAAAGCAACATATTGTTGAACTCAAATTTTTAATCTGCTATCAGTTTCCATTTTATGGGTAAATTCATCCCATTCACATTCTAATCTATAATTACTTATTGTGTATTTTTCTCCTTCCTATTTTTCCTCACTATCCTTCCTCACTCCTTTGCTTTACTTCTCCAGGCTACATTGCCATCCTATTCCTTAACCTATCCACTCCTCTATGAGTACCTCCTTTATCCTCTCCCCCCGGCCCCAACCCTATCCCCTTGTCCTCTTATTTCTGACTTTAGAAAACTTTTTTGTCCTTCCAGATATATATGTTGTTCCCTCTTTAACCCATTCCTGATGAGAGTAAGGTTCCAGCATTACCTGCCCTCCCTCCCCACTAGCTTCTTCTCTATCAATTTTTCTTTTTATGCCTCATTTGTAAGAGATAATTACTCCTTTTTATCTCTCCCTACACAGTTCCATTTTTTTAGAATCACCCCATCAACCTTAGCTCAACCCAAGCCTTTCTTTCAAACTACTCAAATAATAATGACAGTCATAAAAGAACTGATAATATTTTCACATATAAGAAGTAAACAATTTGACCACATTGAGTCTCTTATAATTGGTCTTTAATGTTTACCTTATATTTCTCTTGGATGTTATATGGCAAATTTTTCATTAAGTTCTGCTCTTTTTGTCACAAATACCTGAAAGTCTTTCAGTTTGTTAAGTGTTCATTTTTTTTCATTCAGAATTATACTTACCTTTGCTAGGTAAGTTACCTTTGGTTGTAACCCCAGTTCTTTTGCTCTACAAAACATAGTATTCCAAGTCCTATGGTCCTTCAACATAGTAGTTGCTAGGTCTTGTGTAATCCTTATTGTAGCTCCACAATATTTAAATTGTTTTTTTTTTTCTTGTTGCTGCCAATATTTTCTCCTTAACCTGGGAGCTTGGAAACTTGGCTATGATATTCCTGTAAGTCTTTACTTCTGGAATCTCTTTCAGGTAGTGATTGGTGGATTTTTTTTCTGTTTCTGCTTTGCCTTCTTGTTCTAGAACTTTGGGGCAATTTTCCTTGATAATTTCTTGTAATATTATATCAAGATTCCTTTTTTATTGTAATTTTCAGGTAGTCTGACTATGCTTACATTATTTCCTTGATCTGTTCTCTAAATCAGTGGTTTTAATGAGATGTTTTACGTTTTCTTCTATTTTTTCATTCTTTTGATTTTGTTTTATTATTTCTTGGTGTCTTAGAACATTATTAGCTTCCCTTTGCCCAATTCTAGTTTTCAAGGAATTATTTTCTTCCTTATGTTTTTGAGTTGCTATTTCAAGTTGGTTGACTTTATTTTCATGACTTTCTTGCATTGATATTTTTTTTCCTACTTTTTACTCAATCTCTCTTATTTGATTTTTTAAATCCTTTTTAAGTTCTTCTGAGAACTCTTTTTGTGTGTGGGACCATTTCACATTTCTCATTGAAAAAAGGAGTGGCTTTTTTTTAGTTCCATTATCTTCCTCTGAATATGAACCCGGATCTTCTCTATCCCTGTAGTAGTTACCTATGGTTGGGCTCTTTCTCCTTTGCTTACTTATTTTTACTTATTTATTTTTGTTTTGTTTTATTTTATTTTAGCAGCTATTAGTGTAATTAAATTCTAATCATGAGGTATGGGGAATGATGCCCCAAGCCCCAGTTCCTTCTTATTGTTATTTTCTCAGGTCTGTCTCAGGACCCAATCTTGAACTCTCCTCTCCACCCTGAAGCCACAACTGGGGCCCCCAGCCATGCTGTCCCACAAATGATCTTGCTTCCTGTGGTCCCCCTGGTGGCTGTAAACTACATCTGTCCTCTCTGCCCTGGAACTGAAACCAGGGACTCTGCTGTCTGCAAATGCCCACAGTCAGCAGGGTCCGTGCCCTGCCCTGCTATTGTACTCACCAGGTGTGTGCTAACTTCTTTTCCACAATGGCAGCCCAGCCCAGGATGCATCTGGTCAGCACAGCTGTGCTTGGAGTCCTTCAGCAGCACAAGGCCCTTCAACCTTCTCCTTCTCACACATCAGACCCCTACACTGTCCATGAGGTGAAAGTTTCTAAGGCTGAGGCTGCCCCCTACCCCAGATGTGCCCAGGGCTTGTTTTTTGTTGATTCTGTAGAGTTGGTCTGAAGTTGTTTGCACTTCACTCAGGCAGAACCTCTGACCCTGAACGTCAGGTCTTTCCTGGGGGTCTTCTCAAGTTGTCTTACAAGAATAACTGCTCTACCCTGACTTTTATTTCCACTGCTCTATCTTCCCTCTGAGGTGATATTCTGTCTTTTTTTGTGGAGGAAATTTAGAGAGCTGAAAGTTTTCTGATCTACTCTGCCATTCTCCCAGAATCCTCTCAAACATCAGAGTTTCTATGCAGCTCTAGTTTTTCCATCAGGGATGCTCGGAAATCTTCTGTTTCATTAAAATGCTTATTTTTTCCCCACCCAGCATAATGCTGACTCAATAACATTACACTTAGTTTTGCTTATTTTTGGCCATAAGCCCATCCTTTGCCTTCTGGAATACTGTTTTCCAAGTTCTCTTCTTTATGGTGGTAGCTGCTAAATTTTGTGTGATCCTGACAGTGGCTTCTTGGTGCTTGAATTCTTCATTTTTTTTTCTAGCTGCTTGCAGTATTTTTCCTTTGACCTAGAAACTCTAGATTTGTCTGAGAGCTTTTTGTTCGGAGCTTCATTCATGGACAGCAGTGAATTCCTTCTATTTCCTTTTTGCTCTCTGGTTCTAAGAGATCTGGATGGCTTTTTTAAAAAATTTCCTGAAATATGATGCTGAGGCTTTTTTTTTCAGTCATGGTATTCAGATAGTCCAATGACTCATAATTTTTTTCCCCTTGATTTCCAGGTCATTTGTTTTTGCTTTGAGATACTTTACCCTTTCTTCCATTTTTTAGCCTTTTGACTTTGTTTTAGTATTTCTTTTTTTTTTTTTTTAGATTTTTTTTGTTTTGTTTTGTTTTTATTGGTGAGCAATTGGGGTTAAGTGACTTTCCCAGAGTCACACAGTTAGTGAGTGTTAAGTATCTGAGGTCGGATTTGAACTTAGGTTCTCATGACTCTAGGGCCAGTGTTCTATCCACTGCGCCACCTAGCTGCCCCTGTTTTAGTATTTTTTGTGTTATGAAGTTATTGGCTTCTATTTGGTCTATTCAAATTTTGGGGGAGTTTGTTCCTTGGGTAAGGTTTTGTACTTCTTGAGCCAAGTTGTTAATTCCCTTTCAATTCTTTCCTCCATAACTATGATTTCTTTTCCAGTTTCTTTCCTCAAGCACTTTCATTCGATTTATAAAAATTTTTAACTTAAAAAAATTCTTGTCTTATCTCTTCCAGAAGTTCTGGTTGAGTTTATGTGTCCAAGCTGAGTTTTTCTTTGAGGTTTTACTTGCACATGTTTTAGAATCATTCTCTTCTCCTGCGTTTGTGTCTTGAGCATCCCTGCCACCATAATAACTCTTAATGGTAGGATTCTTTTTTTTGTTTGCTCATTTTTCCAGTCTACTTCCTGAGTAGGGCTGGGCTCTTCGGCACTTTTGGAGGGAAGGTCTGTGCTAGTTCTGTGGCTGCTTTCTTGTGGTATTGAATGTTGCACTATTCGAGGTTCTCAGGAATAGGCTGGGGATCTGCAAGCTTTCAGTGTTCCAAAAGTGGTCTGATCTATGGTATAATCTGATTGCTACTTCCCTGGTCTGAGCTCTACAATTTCCTGACTTGGGTTTGTTTCTGGTGCTAGTCAGGGTATGCCACTTTTTCATGATTGGGTTAGTGTGGAGCAGATTTTCTAGGCAGAGTTCTACCACTTGGAGGTCCCTAACCTACCCCTCACCCTGGTCATGTTTCATTCCTGCCTATTGGACTTCTCCCTCCTTTTGTATGTACCTGAGCAGAGTTGAGGTCCACTACTTGTTATAACAGAATGCTGATGTAAAGACAGGTGATGTTTGTTGGAACATCCTCCAGCAGCAGGAAAATTTCTGAGAGGGTCCCAGTGTGCCTGACTGTGGGTCAGTATTTGTGCCCTGCTAGAATGTGGAGGCTGGTGGGGGTGTGGCACTGAGGAGCACTATTAATTCCTAAGGCTGTTACCTTGTTGGGCATCTTGATTTCTTGGCCTATGGTGACAGCTGCAATTTATCTTGTTAGTCACATTGGGAATGACTCTTAATCTTACATATTTATGTCAATTCCCCACAGATTCTTGATGTCAGACTTTTATCAGTTCTCCCTAATCTATATCTTTTCTTCTGATTTTACATGTATTGATTTTATTTGTACAATCTTTTAATTTTGTATGATCAAGGTAGTCTATTTTGTCTTTCATGATGTTTTCTGTCTTTTAACTGGTTTCAAGTTTTCCCCCATCCACAACTGTAAAAGAAACAATGTTCCATTCTCTAATGTTTTATGGAATAGCTTTATATTTAGAAAGTTCTCTTAGCAATTATACTTGAAAAAAATATTCTCAGAAGTTTATCCTTTTGGAATTATACAATGTAATGTTGCTATGCACATTTGTTTTTAAATCTTATTAATCTAATCTCTTTCTCTGACCTACTTTTTTAAAAAAAATCAGTACCAGGTAGTTTTTATTATTAGTGCTCTGTATATAGGTTAAGATTTGATAGTGCCAACCCTCCTTTTCCCGTCCTTTTCCATTATATTCTTTGACATTGCTTATATTCTATTTCTCCAAAAGTAATTTATAATTATCTCAATTTTATAAAGTATCCTTTTGTTAATTTGATTAATATAACATGAAATCTGTGGAATAATTCAAATACTATCATCTTTTTGGGGGAGGAGGGTGAGAAGGGAATCAGCATGATCCAGTGGAGAAAAGGCCAGTCTTTGAGTCAGGGTGATGCTGGCTCAAGTCCTGCCTCTAGCACATATTAGCTCTATAATTCCGGGTAATTCACTTATCCTGTCAGCTCCCCTGCTCCCTCTCTATGACTGTAAGTTAAATTACCAATCTGTGCTGATGGGAGGAGTTTCCACATCTGGAAATCCCCTACACTGATATCACAGAGCTCGAGATGGAAAAAATCATTTTTATTACATTGACTTGGCCTAGCCATAAGCATTGAATATTATTCCAAAAACTTAGTTTTTTTTAATTTTTGTAAATATTGTTTGAAGTTTTATAAATCCAAATGAATCTATAAGTAATTCTATCAAATCTTTAAAGAATTAATAATTCCTATGTACATAAATTGATTAAAAAAATAGAGACCAAAAAGGACCAAAATGAACAATTTTGTTGTTATTGTAAATTGGATTTCTTTTCCTGTATCCAACTGTTAGATTTTGTTAGTAAAATAGAGAAAGGCTGATAATTTTGAAGTATTTTTTTTTGGTACCCTACTACTTTCCTATTATTCTTACTGTTAATTATTTCAAGTTTTTCATTCATTTTCTAAGGCTTTCAAAGCCAATTACTATATGATTTGAAAAGAGATTATTTTTCTTCTTCTTTGCCTATGTTCAATTATTTTTCTTGTTTTAATGCTATGGCTAGCATTTCTATCCTCCAGCAGCAGGAAAATTTCTGAGAGGGTCCCAGTGTGCCTGACTGTGGGTCAGTATTTGTGCCCTGCTAGAATGTGGAGGCTGGTGGGGGTGTGGCACTGAGGAGCACTATTAATTCCTAAGGCTGTTACCTTGTTGGGCATCTTGATTTCTTGGCCTATGGTGACAGCTGCAATTTATCTATGTCAAATAATTGGGAAGACAGCAGGAATCCATGATTTACTACTGTTCCTACCAAGAAAGCTTCTAATGTTTCTCAGTTAACAAAGAATCCTAGATATTGTTTATAGAAATATGCTTTTAATCATATTAAGGAAAGACAATTTTTTCTTATTCTTTATATTTTTAATGTAAATAAGTACTAGTATTGTTAAAGGCCTTTTCTATGTCATTAAATAATCATGCAATTTAAATTTTTTGTTATTTATATAATTTATTATGTTTATATTTTTTCCTAATGAGGAATTATTCTTGAATTCCTAGTTTAAATCAAATCTAGTCATAGTGAATAATTCTGAACGTATTGCTATAATTTCTTTGTTACTATATTATTTAAGGTACCTTCTTTCTCTATGTTAATCAGTTTATTCCCCAATTCTTTAAATATTTGATAGAATTACTTGTAAATCCAGGTACGCCAACTTTTTTTTCTTTGGGAGTTTACATCATTAGATTTATACAATGACCATTGTTACAGCTCCTTCTCCATAGGTGAAGAAACAAAATTGTAGAGTCTTATAGCTAAGACCTATTCCAATCCCATTGTTTGAATGGGAGAAGTGAAGTTCAGAGAGATTCTATTTGTCCAAAGTCACACAACTACTTGGTGGCAAAAACTATGCTAGAATTTATGACTTCCAGCTCCCAGTCCAATATCCATGAAAGCCAACAAGTCAATAACAGTTTACATTTCTAATACTTGAACATACATTCAATTCAATTGAATTTAACAAAAATTCATCAAGCTTCTATTTAATGCAAGGGTCTGTGTTATTACTTGAGAAATAAGGACAAATACAAAACAGTCCCTACTCCCAAGGAGTTTATTTTCCATCAAGGATGCAACACATACACAGCTAAGTAAATTCAAGGTAATTTCTGGAGTGAGAGAACAAGGATACCTGGGGAGGAAACTAAGGGGATCTAGGTTGAATTTTGAAGGAATCTAGGGATTCTAAGAAGTGGAGATGATGCAGGCATACACTCAAGAAACTGGGAACATCTTATGCAGAGACTAAGAGACAAAAGATAGAATTATCTCATTTGAGCCTTACAATAGCCCTCCAGGGTAGATGCAGAGGAATTATTAAACCCATTTTACACATGATGTAGCTGAGGGTCAGACGTAGGTGTTGTCTACCATCTCACGTCTGATGATCCCTAATTTAAAATTGAAGGCTTTTGACCATAAGGTACTAGTACTAGGTATTGGGGATGCATAGACAAAAATGGAACACCTCTCACTCATTTGTCTCTTCTAACTAACACTTATTCCTCCTCAGCTACTGGTGTTCCCTGCAAAAGACAGGAAACTTACAAGGCAGAAGACAGCAATTCTCTCTGCACCTGAGTTTTCTCCCTTACATCCTTTAACTCAGTGATATGGCTTTAAGCAAATCAGTCAAACTCTCTGAACCTCAGTTTCCTCATTTGTAAGGTGAAGGAGTAGAACTAAATGCTTCCTAATGTCCCTCTCAACTCCAAATCTTGTAATTTGAACACCGGCACAAGGGACAACAGAATCTCCCTTTCCTACCTCACTTCTTTCTAGACTTACCCAATAATTTTAGGCTTTCCCTAGTCCAGGATGCCATATGATTAGGGAAATCCTGTTTGGGATATGGGATCATCCAAATGAAGTATACTAGCAGAGTGTCAAAATAACTTGGGCAAAAGTTACTCTGGACAAATTCTCTAAACTTATAAATTGCAAAGCTGGTGGCAATCTGCCTTGATATTCATCCAGAATCGATAAAATCCCCAAAATTCAATCAATAATCTTCTCTTTACATCATAAAAGGTATCATTAAAGGAATTTGCTTAGAAACCAGCTCCTTTGTGGGTAATTGAATTCTTAGGGTTATTTTGAGGCATATTGGCGAGTGCTTATAAATATTGCAGGAACACCCACTGTGCACTTCACATGCCAGGGAAAATAACAGCTGTGGACTCTTTTGAACAACTCTGATAACACTGAAAGCCTCACAGGAGCACTGTGAACATTTGTTTCTCAGCAACATGTACATCCTGGGTGTTGACTCTGAAGGGATAGGGTGGGTATTTAGGGTGAGGAGGATTTAGTTTAAGACTACATTTAGGATTTAGTAAACACCTAGACTTTCATTGTCCTAAGAATAGGTGGTCTGTAGTCTTGAGGGGAATGGGGATAGGATAAGATAGGGCCTAGGTCTGGGATTTCATTGGCATAGCCATATGATATCCTATAAACCTTAAGCTCAACTTCGTTGGTCAAGCACTCAGGAATCAAAATTTTAGAGCTGTAGAGGACTTAAAGACTAGTCAGTCAGGCCTCTTGGTTTTACAGATGGGGAAACTGAGGCCCATAGAGATTAAACCAACTTGCCCCAAATCACATAGGGTTGTAAGTGCTGGATCCTGGATTAAGAGACTGAGGCACAGAGACCAGAGTCAGAGAAACAGAGAGAGAAAGAAACAGAGATGGAAATACAGAGACATAGAGATAAAAAGGCAGACACAGAAAGAGACACACAGAGAGAAACAGAGACAGAAACACTGAAAGAAGAGGTGGCCTTAATTAGTTTGGTGGGATTCATACAAACTCAGTAGGTTGACTATAACTTTGGGGCTGTGGGCTGCAATAAGAAACATCATTTTATTGAATTAGAGCCAGCTAATGTAGTAACCAGGATATTCTACATTAGTGTTTAAAGGTATAGATAGATCTGCTTCCAAGGAATCAAAAGAACTATTATGCTTTTTCACTCATTGGAACACATGGAGAATAAGTCCAGGAAGAGGGCATGGAAGCTACTATACTCCCAAGGTCAGTTTTCAAGCTATGGATGCAAGGGAAGGAGGGAGATTGGTGCTGATTACCCAACCACCTGAATAAGTTACACCATCTGGGAAAGCTGGTTCCTTGATTCTCATAGTCTCGGCCTTAGTTCACTTAAGCTAATCTATAGCATGTGGTTGTGGCTAAAGATGAGGTGATCATAATGCCACAGTGAGAGAAAAATCAGTGGACAGTTTGTAGGTTCTCTTTCCTGTTGGTAGTCTCTTGAAATCAAGAGAATGTGAGGAAGGCCTTCAATACATTGGGAAGATTTCCTTTGGTGGACTCATAGGAGGACACAGATGAAAATTACACAGAACGGACAGACACGAGTGGATTGCAATCTGCCTCAGTGGGGATAATAGTCATGTGGATAAGATCACAGATCCACTGGAGTATAGGAATACAGTGTGTTACTGTGATTAATCAATCAATAAACATTTGCCAGGCATTTTGCTAAATTCTGGGTATACAGAAAGAGACAAAAGATAGTTCCTGCCCTCAAGGAGCTTACAATCTAATGGGGAAAACAACACGCAATCACATATATACAAACAAGCTATATAAACAATATAAACGGAATAATTAACAGAGGGAAGGCACTAGAATTGAGAGGCATTGGGAAAGTCTTCTTGTAAAACCTGGGACTTAAGGGAAGCTATTACTTCCTTAGTTCTCAGCTTTAACATCTTGATGGTCCCTCTTTTCTTAGTTGTTGACACACCAGAGTAGACCACTCCTTGCTTCACTGATGCTGAGCAGTATTAAGGCCTCCATCCTATGGAGTCACATACGTGTGACTTGTACCATTCAGTCTTGTACTTAGTTAAATACCATTGGCAACGATAGCCATGATCTTAAGGCAATAATAATCACAGAAGCCTATGCTTAGAGAATTTTAGAGCTAGAAAGGCCTATAGTCTTAACGCCTTCCCTTTACAGATGAGGAAACTGAGGTCCAGAGTAGTTTTAACTTACACCAAAGTCACATAGTTAATGTCTATGATCAATGCATTTTAATTTACTGTGTAAACATATTGGGTTCCTTAGAAAGTATTAGGTTATCTATCATGGACCATTAAAGAGATGATTTTTTAATATCTAGAAAGAGAAGGGGTAATAATGAAACCCACTTGGCCTTGTCAAGAACAGGTTATGTCAGACTAATGTTATTTCCATTTTTGACAGGGTTACTAAACTAGCAGATGAGGGAAATGTGGAAGATGTATTTTACCTAGATTTTAGCAAAGTTTTTTATAAAGAATCTTATACTGTTCTTATGGAGAAGATAGAAGGGGAATAGATGGTAATATAATTAGATCAGAGATTCTAAGCCTTTTGTTTGTCAGGGACCTCTTTGGAAATTTATTTCTCACCAGCTATTATTTCCCATTACCAGATTGGTTCCCACCAATCCTTGCACAGGACATAACCATGCGCCTAGGAAACCTTATCACCAGGAAATGCAGCATCCTTTGATTTGCATTGACTTTGTTACTCACACCTCATCAGCATCCTTAGTAGCTCTGCAACTCTAATTGGAAGCTTGAAGGGAAGAGCAAAGAACTCTTTGGAAAGCACCTATTTAAAGAGGGCTCTCAGGCTAGGCTTTGACCAAATGCACTCCTTGGACTGGACTCCCTCATTTTGCTACACTAGGTATCTCTTCTTCCCCCGCTCTTTGGCTTTTTTTAGAGTGTTATCTTCACCCATTAGATTGTAAGTGCCTTGAAAGAAGGGCCTTTCTTTTTTCATATTTGTATTCCCAGGGCTTAGCACTATGCCTAGCACATAGAAGGTGCTTAATGAATGTCTCTCGACCAACTGAATGACTGGAAATCTGGCAAAGCCTGTGAACCCCTTCTCAGAAGAATATTTTAAAATAATAAAGTAAACTACTTAGGGTTACAAAGGAAACCAATTATATTGAAATAAAGATGCAATTTTTTTCTCATCCAAGTTTGTAGATCACCTGAAATCTACTCAAGGACCCCTTGGCAGTCCATGGACCCCAGTTAAGAATCCCTAAATTAAATGGATTCAGAATTGATTAGGTGGCCGGTCTCAAAAAGTATTCACTCAATGTCAAATTGGCAGGAGGTCTCCAGTGTAGCTCCTAAGAGATCTGTGCTTGGCTTTGTGCTTTATAACATATGGGATGATGGAGTTAGGATCCAAAAAGATCTTGATAAGCTAGAACAATGGGCTGAATCTAATGAAATGAAGAGCACAGATAAATGTTTAAGTTTTGAACTTAGGTACAAAAAGTCAGCTTCACACATATAAGATGGAGGTGGCATGGTTAGATAGCAGCTTGTCTGAAAAAGATCTAGGCACTTTAGTGGATTGAAGACTCAATAAGAATGATCAGTACAACATGGCAGACAAAAAAGAAAATTAATGTGATCTTAGGTTGTATTATGAGAAGCACAGCTTCAAGGAATGATAAGTCCCACTCTTACCAGCCTTTGTCTGGTATATTATGTTCATATATTACGGGCACCACAGTTTAAGAAGGCCATTGATAAGCTGAAGAGCTTCCAGACGAGGGCAACCAAGATGGTGAAGGGCCTCAGATACATGTCATAAGAGAATCATTGGAAGGAACTGGGTATGGTTAGTCTGGAGAAGAGAAGACATAACCAATGAGGTGGGAGTGAGGAGTAGAAAGGGAAGCAGGATAGCTGTGCTCAAATATTTGAAGGGATGTTTCATATGGAAGAGGGCTCAGTTTTGTTCTATTGGACCCCAAAGGACAGAACCAAGAAATGAATGGAAGTGGCAAAGAAGGAAATCTAGACCCGATGTCAGCAAAAACTTTCTAACAATTAGAGTCTGTCCATGGGTTGGACTAGATGACTTCTGAGCTATCTTCCAACTCACAGATGCTGAGATTCCAAATTTCTTTCAGCTAATACTTGTTCTCTAGCTTCCTCTTGGGTTTTCTTGCCTGAGGTGGGGAAGATCTATAGTAAAAAGTCTCTTTTATGCTTTTCTGGGCATTGAATTGGGATGGAAGAGATATAACAAAAATTGGAAAAGTATGAATTATGGGAAATTGAATTATCTAAGATTTAAGCAGCTAGGTGGCATAGTGGATAGAGCACTGGGCCTGGAGTCATGAAGACCTGAGTTCAAGACTGGCCTCAGACACTTATTAGCTGTGTGACCTTGGGAAAGTCACTTAATCTCTGTCTGCCTCAGTGTCCTCAACTGGAAAATGGGGAGTACCTAGCTCCCAGAGTTGTGATTAGGATCAAATGACATGAAATGGATAAAGTTACTTATTCCAGGGCTTGATAGTTTATATATATACACATATGTACATATGTATATATGTGTATATACGTATATATATGTGTGTGTATATATACACATATATACATACACATACAGTATATGCATGTATATACATGTGTGTATATATGTGTGTATATATGTCTCACACACATATATATATATTTGCTTTAATAGCAACAATAATAAAGCATTTACAAAAACTAATATTAGCAGCATTCCATGGTAGAAGGATTCTGGACTTGAAGTCAGGAAGAACAGAGTTCAAATCCTGTCTCTGACACCCAATAGCTGATATGGGTATCATAATAACATCATGGGCAAATCATTTCCCTCTCTAAGTCTCAGGCAGCTATCTGAGACTAGACATTTTAGCCTAGTTTCAAGCTGCCATAGCTGAATTGATGAAATATGGAATTCCTTTAGCAAGACAATAAATGGGGTTTTGTTTTTTCAAGGTATTGCTTGTCGTGGGACACATTTAAAGATGTTAAACATTTATTAATTAATGTGTTGTCTTGGGAACTCTTTCTGAGATTGCTTTAGGGAAATCCTAAATATTTACTGGTAAACTTGTTTCTCTAAAGATACATATTTGTTTAATTTAAAAATTATTTCTCCCAATTACATGTATAAACAATTTTTAACATTCATTTGAAAAAAATATTCAGTCCCATATTCTCTTCCTCTTTCCCTATCCTTCCCCTTCATTGGGAAGACAAGCAATCTGATGTTATATATGTGCAGTCATGCAAAACACTTCTGTATTAGTCATGTAAAAGAAAACAGACATCACAAAAAAAACCAAGAAAAATAAAGTTTAAGAAGTATGCTTCGATCTTCATTCAGAGTCCATCAGTTCCTTCTCTGGAGGTGGAAAGCATTTTCATTGTAAGTTCTCCAAAACTGTCTTGGAACATGGCATTGCTGAGGATAGCCAAGTCATTCACAGCTGATCATCATATATTATTGCTATTACTGTGCATGCTCTTCTCCTGGTTCTACTCCCTTCACTCTATCATTCATGTAAGTCTTTCCAGGTTTTTCTGAAATCATCCTGCTCATCATTTCTTATAGCATGATTATGTTCTATCATATACCATGACTTATTCAGCCATTCCCCAATCGATGTGCATCCCTTCAATTTCCAATATTTTTCCGCCACAAAAAGAGCTGCTATAAATATTTTTGTACATATACGTCCTTTTCCTTTTTATCTCTTTAGGATACAGACCTAGTAGTGGTATTTCTGGGTCAAAGGGCATGCCCAGTTTGATAACTCTTTGGGCATAGTTCCAAATTGTTCTCCAGAATGGTTGGATCAGTTCACAATTCCACCAACAGCGAATTAGTATCCCAATTTTTTTACATGCCCTCCAACATCTGTCATTTCCTTTCTCTGTTATATTAGCCAATCTGACGGGGTGGTACCTCAGAGTTGTTTTAATTTGCATTTCTCTAATCAATAGTGATTAAGAACATTTTTTCATGTGACTATAGAGAACTTTGATTTCTTTGTCTGAAAACTGCTTGTTCATATCCTTTGATCATTTATTAATTGGGGAATGACTTGTATTCTTATAAATTTGATTCAATTCTCTATATATTTGAGAAATGAGGCTTTTATCAGAGATTTGGTGTAACAATTTTCCCCTAGTTTCTGCTTTCCTTCTAATCCTGGCTGCATTGGTTTTGCACAGGCAAAACCATGATAATTTAATGTAATCAAAATTATCCATTTTATATTTCATAATGCTCTCTATCTCTTGTTTGGTCATAAATTCTTCCCTTATCCACAGATCTGACAGGTAAACTATTCCTTGTGCCCCTGATGTGCTTATGGTATCACCCTTAATGTCTAAATCATGTACCCATTTTGACCTTATCTTGGTATATGGTGTGAATTGTTGGTTTACACCTAATTTCTGCCAAATTGCTTTCCAGTTTTCCCAGCAATTTTTGTCAAATAGCAAGTTTTTTGTCCCAAAAGCTTGCATCTTTTGGTTTATCAAACACTAGATTACTATGGTCATTTACTACTGTGTATTGTGGACCCAATCTATTCCACTGATTCACCACTCTATTTCCTAGCCAGTACCATCTTGTTTTGATGATTACCACTTTATAATAGTTTGAGATCTGATACAGCTGGGCCACCTTCCTTCAATTTTTTTTCCATTGATCCTCTTAATATTCCTGACCTTTTGTTCTTCCAGATGAATTTTGTTATGATTTTTTTTCTAGATCTATAAAATAATTTTTTTGGCAATTTGATCAGTATGGTACTGAATAAGTAGATTAATTTAGGCAGAATTGTTATTTTTATTATATTAGTGTGGGCTACCCATGAGTCATTAATATTCCTCCAATTGTTTAAATCTGGCTTTATTTGTGTGAAAATTGTTTTGTAATTGTGTTCATATGTTCCTGGGTTTGTCTTGGCAGGTAGACTCCTGAATATTTTATATTGTCTACAGTTATTTTAAATGGAATTTCTTTTTCTATTTCTCACTACTGGATTTTGTTGGTAATACATAGAAATGTTAATGATTTATGTGATCTTATTTTATATCCTGCAACTTTGCTAAAGTTGTTAATTATTTCAAGTAGTTTTTCAGTTGACTCTCTAGGTATACCATCATATTATTTGCAAAGAATGATAATTTTGTTTCCTCATTGGCTATTCTAATTTCTTCAATTTTTCTTATTTTTATAGCTAACATTTCTAGTACAATATTTTATAATAGTGGTGATAATGGACATGCTCCTTCACTCCTGATCTTACTGGAAGGGCTTACAGCTTATCCCCATTACAGATTATGCTTGCTGATGGTTTTAGACAGATATTACTTATTATTCAAAGGAAAGCTCCATTTATTCCTATCTCTCTAGTGTGTTTTCTTTTTATAGAAATGGGTATTGTGTCAAAGGGTTTTTCTGCATCTATTGAGATAATCTATGATTTAGGTTGGTTTTGTTATTGATACGGTCAATTATGCTGACAGTTTGTCTTACATTGAACTAGCCCTGCATTCCTGGTATAAATCCCAATTAGTCATAGAGCATGATCCTTGTGATATATTGCTTTAATCTCCTTGCTACTATTCTATTTAAATTTTTTGCATCAATATTCATTGGAGAAATTGGTTGATATTTTCTTTCTCTGTTTTAGGTGTTCCTGGTTTAGGTATCAGCACTATATTTGTGTCACAAAAGGAATTTGGTAGGATTCCAGTTATTTTTTGAAATAGTTGATATAGTATTGGGATTAGTTGTTCTTTACATGTTTGGTAGAATTTACTTGTGAATTTATTTGGCCCTGGGGATTTTTTCTTAGGAAGTTCATTGATGGCTTGTTCAATTTCTTTTTCTAAGATAGCATTATTTAAGTATCTATTTCCTCTTCTATTAATCTGGGCAATTTAGATTTTTATAAATATTAATCTATTTGGTTTAGTCTGATTTATTGGCATATAATTGGGCAAAATAGCTCCTAATAATTACTTTAATTTCCTCTTCATTGGTGGTGAATTCATCTCTTTCATCTTTTGATACTGGTCATTTGGTTTTCTTTTCTCCTTTTTAAAATCAATTAACCAATGATTTATCTATTTTATTGTTTTTCCCCCTGCAAAACCAGGTTCTAGTTTTATTTATTAGTTCAATGGTTTTCTTATGTTAAACTTTATTAATCTCTCCTATGATTTTCAGGATTTCCAATTTAGTGTTTAATTGGAGATTTTTAATTTTTTTTCTAGTTTTTTTTTAGTTATGTGTACAATTCATTAATCTGCTCTTTTTCTGTTTTATTGATGTAAGTGTTTAGAGATAAATTTTTTTTCCCTCAAGTACTGCTTTAACTACATCCCATAAATTTTGGTATGTTGTATCATTGTTGTCATTCTCTTTAGTGAAATTATTGTTTCTATAATTTTTTCTTTGACGTACTTATTCTTTAGGATTAGGTCATTTCATTTCTAACTAATTTTTAACATTGTCCACTGCTCTTTATTGAATGTAATTTTATTGCATTATGATCTAAAAAGGATATGTTTAATATTTCTGCTTTTCAGCATTTGGTTATGAGGTTTTAATGCCCTAATATATGGTCAGTTTTTGTGTAGGTGTCATGTACTACAGAGAAAAGGCATATTCCTTTCTATTCCCATTCAATTGTCTCTAGAGGTCTTTCATATCTAACTTTTCTAAAATTCTATTCACCCGCTTAAACTTCATTCTTGTTTGTTTTGTGGTTAGATTTATCTAGTTCTGAGAGGGGAAAGCTGAGGTCTTCCAGTAGTATAGTTTTATTTATAGTATCCATTTCTTCCTGTCTCTTTTTTAAAATTTGGTGCATGTATGTTTAGCATTGATATTATTTCATTCTCTATGGTATCTTTTAGCAAGATATAATTTCCTTCCTTATCTCTTTTAATTAGATCTATTTTTGCTTTTGCTTTGTCTGAGATCATGATTACTACCCCTGTTTGTTTGTTTGTTTGTTTGTTTGTTTTTACTTCCACTGAAGTATAATAGATTCTGCTCTGGTCCCTTAGCTTTATTCTGTGTCTCTCTGCTTCGAATGTGTTTCTTGTAAACAATATATTGTCAGATACCATTTTTTAATCCATTCTGCTATCTGCTTCTGTCCCTGAAGATGTTTTGTTCCGGCCAACTGATAGAGATTATCTACTTTCTCCTCAACTTTGACTCTTTGCCTGTTACTTGAGTAAGAATGGAAATTTAATAATTAGTCCACTTGAAGTTGTCAGTCATTTGTTCTGGGAAGATAAATCCTTCTTTGAATGTCATGGTCTATGAAAATTCACAAAAGCTTTTCCAGAAGTCCTAGTTACATTACATAAACATGTCTTCTGTAGAGTTTGTTTAGAACAATTTAATTCTTTCTTTAGAAAAAATTACATCTACATCTCTAAGCAAAGCACTAAATATATATTTCATATATACATGGATGTGAAACTGTTCTCTTTGTTGCTAATTTCTTTGTAAACAATGTGTGTATTTACAAAGCATTTAAGAGAAATTAGTGTAAATTGCGGGAATTTAAAAACATTAGCAACAAAGAAAATATGGTGAGGCCAAGAAAATGGTAAAAGCTGAGAAAGGTATAAATTCTGATAATTTTAATAAAGGATTTCAATGGCTGAGTTTTGTATCCTCTATAGTTCTTATTATAATTTCAGGCAGGATCCTTAAAATTACTTACTTAAAGTATTCTAAAAATACTCCCTGAAGTATATTACTAAATTGAATTATGTAGTAAAACTAATATTCATTAAGAATAATAAAGTCTATTTTTTCATAACCTGGGAAGAATATTTAATACTCAATTTGGTGTTTCACTAATAAATGTCTGTTTTCCATCATTAGTCAGGAATGAGATACCAAGGGTTACCTTTTATAATAGGCTACATACACTTGTTGAATTGAAGCATATATAAATGCTTAAAATTTTTTTTTTGCTGTAGTTTCAGTGTTCAGATGGGATGCACCAACAGGAAAGCGATTCATATCATATAATTTCTTTAACCCTTGCTATATGGCCTCTTTTCTGGTGAGCTTTGACTGGCAGCTTAGTCTGCAAGGGCTCACATGATTCATTAGCAAACAATAAGTGGTCACTAAGGAAGATGCTAGAGAAGCTTCAGTTTTTTTTTAAAAACAGACACTGTCATCGTTCCTGATTTTTTAACATGATACATTTTCAAATATCTTATATTATTCTTCCAAAAAAAGATGGTAATCTCTATCCTTTTCTACAAACATGTTTATTCTCAAAATGTGCATTTCCCTGATTTCAACTCTTTTAAGCACTTAGTAATGTTTTGATAAAAAGTGATTAAAAAGATCAGACAAATGAAATAAGCATTTTTTGTCAGTCTTTCTTGTTTTCCTAGCTCCAAGGGCTGGTGTGGAGGCACTAATCCAGTTTCCAAAACTGATTTAGTTCTCCCTCGGTGCAAACAGCATTTAAGAGCCAGAAACTTACAAAGGTGTCTATTGAATCCCTCAGTATGAAATTTGGACCTCATGGAAGCACCCCTCATTGTGGCCTTGTCACAGAAACTAAACAAAGGAGCCATGTGCCCATCTCTCATTATTACTGCTACAGAGAGGGGCTCAGGGAAATCAAAGGGGAGTAGGGGAGGCAGATAATTCCTATAATGAGAGGGTAGATAAAATTCACATGTCTGTTCAGTCACCAAAGACTGACAGAGGAGACTTACACTGTAGCACATGAGAAGAAATTTTCTTGGAAAGGAAAAAAAGAGGATGAAAGGAATAAAAGGGGAGAGGAAAATGGTCTTTAAGTGTCTGGATACAATCCAAATAATCTTTTCTTCCATCGACACTATTAAAATAGTGCTGAGTAGAACATGTAAGCAGAGAGGACTCCAGTGGAATTGAGGGGAGGTTCATGATATCTTATTAGAGTTTGTTGTTGTTCAGTTGTTTCAGTTGTTTCCAATTCTTTGTGACCCTATTTGGGGTTTTCTTGGCAAAGACACTGGAGTGGTTTGCCATTTCCTTCTCCAGCTCATTTTACAGATGAGGAAACTGAGGCAAACATAGTTAGTTATGTGACTTGCCTGGGGTCACAGAGCTAGATGTGAGGCCAGATTTGAACTCAGGATGATGAGATTTCGTGACTTCAGGCCTGGCACTCTATCCACCGTGCCACCTAGCTGTCCCCATTAGTAGAGTTTAAGTGGCCAAAAAGAATGTTGGAATTTACCTTGTTATCCATAGTCTCAGTGTTTGTCTTATCCAAATCAATAAAATACTTCTTAAAGGTCAATTCATTTCAACCAACACCACTTAGTATGTACTTATTATATGTATGCAAGGCGCTGTGTCATATTCTGCAAAGATGATGGTGACAAGGAACCTGGTATTTGTCTTTGACAAGATTACAATTTAAGGATGAAGGAAGCAACATGGTAGTCTTGTAGTTAGGAGACCCATGTTTGAATCCTGCTTTGGACATTTATTACCTATATGACCTTAAGACAACTAACTTAACCTTTGAGAACCTCAATTTCTTAATCTGTAAAATTGAGATAATACTGTAATACCTCATCTGGGGTCACTTTGGTAGGCCAGATTTCTAGACCATAGATGCTGCTTTTACTGCCAGTTCGGTGGGAAATATTGAAGGGCCAAGATTCCTAATATTCATGCTCAGAAGCCCCCATTGGTATGTTCCCCATGAATTATCAGGCAGTCAGACTTAATTAAATTTTAGAAAAGCTATTTCCTGAGTCAGTCCAACAAGAAGAATAGTCACAAAAACATTCTTCAAACTGGGTTAGCACAGTCCCCTTGCACATACAACATAGCTAGGGATAGTGGGCTCAAACTTAACATACAAAGGTAGTGAGGCATAGGTGTAGAGAACATATGTAGCAAAGAGTACTCACAACTCCTTGCTTACTAGAAGTCCTTTTCTCTCTTTGTGAAGGGCCCACAAAATTCCTCTTAGGTGCAGCTCTCTGCTGGGCTCTGAAGATGAATGCCTTTTCAGGGTCCTTAGCAGGTTTATGCTGGAGCTAGCTCATACTGACTCTGAAAAGCCAATTGTTAATTTTTCAGCATGAGCATTTACACCTCAGGAATCAGCAAATTCTACAAATCAGGGCTTGATTTAAGGTTTTGTTGATTGTCTAGATCAGTGGCGTCAAATTAAAAAAGAAAGAGATCACTTGGTGACTTAGAAAGCTACCAATTAACATTATCTATGTTATATTTTTATTTATTTTGTTTAATATTTTCTAATTATATTTTAATCTGGTTTTGTCACTGGGAGATTTGAAGCAGCTTGTGATATCTGGTCTGGACTTTAAAAAAAGTAATGGAGAAAATGTTAATAATGTAGATTAAACTTAAAAATGTGTCATTCATTTTTGGTGACCAGCACATACCTGGTCTATAGTCAATATTCTCCTCTGGTGCAAAAGACTACAGTATTTGAAGCTACTTCCTCCTTGGGTGGTTATCCTCTGTATCCATGTTTGTCAATGGTTTGTCTCTCTATTCCTAGGTATATTCTGTCCTTTCTTGGGTGACTATTTGCTCTTGGCATATCTCTGCTCTTGGCTGGATGCTTTGTTTCCAATGAAAGAGGGAGTGGGAGAGGGAGAGAGAGAGACAGAGAGAGAGGGAAAGACAGAGACAGAGAGAGACAGAGACAGAGAGAGACAGAAACAGAGAGAGACACACAGAAAGAGATACAGAGAGAGGCAGAGAGAGACAGACAGAGACACAGAGACAGATGAGGGAAAGAGAGATGAGAAGAGGGAGAAAAAGAGAGGGAAGGAGGGAGAAACAAATGGAGGTGAATGGGAGAGACAGCATAGCTTACTCTTTTAATTAATTTATATTTGGTTCATTGAAAGTGTCTGTATCTTATGTGATTACATTAACTGGGGGTGGAAACTCCTACCTTTGCAAAACCAGCACTGCCTACCTTGCAGGGTTGTTGTGGAAAAAGAATTTTGCATATTTTATAGTGACATATGAACGTGAATTATTAATACACAGGTATGATAAAATGATATGATAAAGGCAGAAGAGAGGTCTAGATTAAGTGGAAGAGATTACAAGCAATTAAGTAGTTATTACATTAGTCCAAGTGAAAGTTGATGGGGGCCTGAACTAGGGTGAATGACAATGTGAGTGGAGATGGGGGAATGATGTGAGAAATGTTTCAGAGGTGGAGTTGACATGGCTTGATAACTCTTTGGATGTGGTGAGGCAAGGGAGTAGAATGACACAGAGATGTTATTTTCTCCCTCCAGTCTCTCTCCATTTTATTCCCATATGTTGTCTTTTCCCACTCAATACTATGATCATATCTACAAAGAGCAATGAAATGTCATAAGGCTTCATAGCAAACTCCCCTCCTCTCTAAGGAAGTATCTTTAGACATAATTATGTAGTCTTAAAAATTGAAATGGATCAAAATTTTAACTTACCTGTCTGTCTGTTTGACCATCTCAGATTGAATTCTTCCTATTTAAAGTCAGTCAAACAAAATTAGAACCAACCAAACTGGATTGCACTTTATTCCCTATTCTTATTCTCAAAAATGCCCTCCTCTGGTTAGTGGTCTTTGCTATTCTCTCTGATGGGCATGTACTCATGAACACCATCCCAACCCGTCTCCATTTATTGAGGAACTTCTCCTTCCCTTAAGATGGTGACTGGTGCCAATATCACTTCGAAGTCTATCCTCTCCTCTCCTGAAAACAATCTTTCCTTCCTCTGATTTTACTACCTGCATTCATATTCGGCATTTCTCTTACTTGCTCTTTTCCACTAGTTACTTATGTCCATGTCTTTTCCAATTATGATTGTAAGCTCCTTGAGAACAAGGTCTTCTGTTAGGTCTAGCTGTGTACAATTAGTCTAGTTCAGTGCCGTATCCACAACCGGGACTTAGTAAACTTTTGCTGAATTGTCCCATGGTTAAGTTGAAACACCTGGAAACCTTCTGACAGGACACTCATACTAAATTCAACCGCTTTCCAAAACTACAATAATCAAAACAATTCTGTCCAATTTGAAATTATCTTCTGGCAGCCCTGACATTTTTCCTCGGAGGCAATCTTTTCGTGTTGTTACATCAGTGCCAAGCAAAATGGTTTCTGTGCACCATAAATATTTATTTTGTATTATAGCATCCCATGTTCCCAATTTATTAATTGGTAAACACATGACATCAGAGAAATGATAATCATGGGTTGGACTAGCAGGTGAGTGTCAAGTGACAATTTTTCCCCTTCTTTCTACATCCCTAATCTATCAACAATCCTTTCTTTTATTTCATCTCAAGTAGAGATGGGTAGTCATAAATACACGGGAAGCCAAGGGTCATGGGCTTTAGACACAGCTGTATGTTCTTAAAGTCTCAGTTTCTCTGGCCTCAGTTTCTTCATCTATCAGAGGGGAGTATTGGACTAATTGCCCTCGAACTATTTCCTTCACAGGTACTATATAGTAGCCTTTGTGAAGAAGGTCATTGTGAGGAACTTCCTATAAGATTAAGGCACTCACTACATGACTTAAGGTCTTAAGATAGAGGTCTAAGGATTTTTCCAGCACTGTAATTTTATATGACTCTGAAATATACATTTTCCTACATCAATATGCAATTTTATCAAATTTGGGGCATTCCTAACAGAATTGTACTATGGGTTAAAATCAAGTATACATTTTACAGCTAGTGGTGTGCCCAAGCATTTTCCTGAGTTCTTGTTGGCTTACTGATTGGGCCTCTGTTTTGGATGATGGTGTTTCTCTTAAGATGAGGTGTAAAGTACTCATAAGGTTACAAGGACCCGACAGTGCCTCAGCACACCCACTAGGTCAAGTTTTTATTGTTCTGAATTAGCATCACATTCTAAAGAGCTGAGGGAGAAAACTAAAAATGACCTTGATCTTATTTATTTTATCTGATCTGATTTTTTTCCTTTTTTCAATTTTTTATAAAACAACCCCGAGATTTTATTGGTATTTTTGTTTTAACGTTACTTACCTTTCCTGTTATATCCCTCTCCTTTCCAGAGAACCATTTCTTATAACAAAGAATAAGCATAAAAGAGAAGAAAAAGAAAAGAAAAATTCAATCAACACAACAAAAAAAATCTGACATTATATGCAATGTTCCACATATGCAAACCCCCAACTATGCCGAAGAAACAGGAAGAGCAATCTTTTCATATATCTTCTTTGGGGTCAGGCTCATTCTTTGTAATTTCACAACATTCCATTTCAATTGTTTTTTGGATCTATTTATTTTGTTGTAATTATTTTTTATATTGTCTTCCTAGTTCAACTTACTTTCCCTTGTACCAGTTCATTTGGTCTTCCCTTATCTCTCTGTATTCATCAAATCCATTATTTCTTAGAGCACAGTAATTTTCCATTATGTTCACACACCACAATTGGTTCAGCCAATTCTCAAGTGATGGGCATCTAGTTTGTTTGGGGTTCTTTGAAACTACAAAAAATGCTGCTATAAATATTTTGATGAGTTTATATTTTTCTTAACTGCTATTTTCTGCTTTACTCTCCATCTTTATATCCAGTTATAGCTCTTAGGCATGTTTTCCCTCAATGCTAATTTGAGGCAGTAATAATTACCTTCCCCCCTCTATTTTACTGGCTGTGTTTTTCTTGTTCTTATTCCACTATCTACTTACCTCACTTGGGGTACAGTTAATGACAGCAGTTCTGGAATTTCTTGGATCTCTTCAGGAGAAAGACACAAACACAAACAATGCTCAAATTTATCCTTTGGGGTAACTCACATGCAGTTTTCAAACTGTCCTTTCCATAGCTATAATTACTTCAGGGCAACCTTGTCCCAGGGCATCAACACCTGAGGTCTGTGCTTTCTCCCTGCTTCTTTCGGAGATCAACTGCCTACCCATATCTCCTTACTGTCATTGTACTACAAGACTGTCTTGAACCCTCTTCTCTTCCCTTTATACACTCTCATTTGGTGACCTTAATAGCTCCCATGGATTGAATTATCATCTTTACGAAGAAGACTCCCAGATCTATATACCCACTCCTAGCCCAAATTTGGCTTTTAAAGTCTTTCATAACCTGGTCTCCTTCTATCCTTAGAGTTGGTCAGTCAATAAATATTTATTAAGCACCTACCCTGTGCAAAAATATTTATAGCGGCTCTTTTTGTGGTGGTAAAGAATTTGGAAATTGAGGGGATGCCCATCAATTGGGGAATGACTGAAAAACTGTGGTATATGATTGTTATGGAATACTATTGTGCTATAAGAAATGATGAGCAGGATGATTTCAAAAAACCTGGAAAGACTTATATGAATTGATGCAGAGTGAAGTGAGTAGAACCAGGAAAACATTGCACACAGTAACAGCAATACTGTACAATAAACTACTGTGAATGACTTAGCTATTCTCAGCAATACAATGATCCAAGACAATCTCAAAGGACTCATGATGAAAAATGCTATCCACCTCCAGAGAAAGTATAGATGGTTTCTAAACACAGACCGAAGCATTCTATCTCCCTTCCTTCCTTCTTCTTTCTTCCTTTCGTTTTCTTCCACAAAATGACTAATACGGACATATGTTTTATACGACTGCATGTGTGTGACCTATATCAGCTTGCTTACTGTCACAAGGAGAGAGGAATAGAATCTGAAACTCAAAACTTAAAAGAAACAACTAAATGTTAAAAATTGTTTTTACATGTAATTTGGGAAAAAATAAAATATTATTTTAAAAAACAGCCCAGGTATGAAGTGATAAGGGCCAGCACTAGGATGGAAGTAATATCAAAGGAGAAAAGAGGGTATACTCAAGAGATGTTATGAAGGTAAAATCTAAATGCTTTGGCAATATATTGGAAATGAAGGGATGAGAGAAAGTGGGGAGTAAAGGATGACAGCTAGGTTGAAAGCCTGGGTGACTGGAAGTACCGTGGTGTCTTTGACAGTAACAGAGGAGTTTGGAAGCAGGAGGGTTTAGGAGAAAAGATAAGAAATTTAATCTTTGACATATTGAATCTAAGATTTAATAAGATATTCAGTTCAAAATGTCCAATAAACAGTTGAAAACTTGAGATCAGCAGACAAGTTAGGGCTGGATATGTAGATTGAGAATCGTCAGCACAGAGATGGTAATTGAATCCATGGTAATGCTGATGAGATCACCACCTTGAAGCAGTAGAGAGGGAGGAGAGGGATAAGGACAAAGTCCTGTGGGATAACCACAGTTCGCAGGCGTGACCCAGATGAAGATCCAGCAAAGGAGACTGAGAAATGTAGGAGGAGAACCAGGAGAAAGTATGGCCATGAAACTCTACAAGAAAGGGAGAATTAAGAAAAGAGGGTGATTGACATTATCATAGGCTGCCAACAGGTTAAGAATGGGGATTGAGAACAGGTCATCAGATTTGGTAAGTAAGTGATTGTTAGTAATTCTGGAGTGAGTTGAGTGATGCTATAAGAAGCCAGCTGAGTGATGAGATAAGAAGCCGGACGGTAGAGAGTTAAGATCAGAGTAAGAAGAAAGGAAGTAGAGGCACCTCTTGTAAGTGGCCTTCTCAAGGACTTTAGCCACCAAAGGCAAGAGAGCTATAGGATAACAGTTTGTGAGAATGGATAGGTGGAGGATGGGGCAGACATGAGTATGTCTCTTACATTTTACTCTCCTCACCTATACTCTGTGATCCAGTGATTCTGGCCTTCTTGACCGTTCTTCACATCACATTGAGTCCCTTGAATTCATGAAATTTCACTGGCTGTTACTCATACCTAAAATGCTCTCCCTCCTCCTCTCCATCTCCTGGCTTTCCTGGTTTCCTTCAAGTCTCAGATGAAATCTCACTTTCTACAAGAAGCCTTCCTTGGTCTACCTTAATGCTCCTACCTTCCTTTTGTGATTATCGTTATCTCCAGGTTATCCTAGACACATACATATGTAGCCCTATATGGATATCCATATATAGATGGAGATAGACAAATATCTATATCTATATACCTTGTTGGTACATAGCTCTTTGCATGTTGCCTCCCCATTAGAATGTAAGCCCTTTGAGTACAGATCTTATTTTTGCCCTTTTTTTTTCACCCTTAGTGCTTAGCATAGTGACTGGAACATAATAGGCACTTAAATGTTTATTGATGACTCTCAAGTTCCAGTTTTATTTCACCAATTGACCATTGGATGGCTCATCTCAAACTCCACATGTCCAAATTGAACTATTATTCTGTCTGCTACTCCTTCTTCAACACCAAATCCACTTGAATGCACTGCCACCTTTCCAGGTAACCAACTTTGCAATCTTTGCAATATTTTGAATTTCTTACTCTCTTTCACTTTATATAGCTAATCAGCTGCTAAGTTATTATGTTGTTGGCATCCAAACATTTCACATGTCTATTTCCATTTCTCTACTCATTTAGCTCAGGTCCTCATCACCTCTTACCTGGACCATTTGCAATAATTTTCTCATTGATTTCCTCACCTTAGATTTCTCTTCCCACCCTCCAGTGCATCTTCTACACAGTTGTCAAAGTGATTTTTTCTAAAGCTGTCTGACCATGTCACTCTCCTACTTGACAAACTTCAATGGCTCCCTATTGGGCCTAGGATAAAGGACTGCTTTGGCATTTAAAGTTCTTCACAAGCAGTCCCCAATTTACCTTTTCAATCTTAATATATATGATTATGCATATATTATAATTAGCCACACACATATGTATATGTAATATTAATATTTTATATGGTAATAACATATATATTTATTATAGAATGTAGAAAGGATAAATATATATGTGTGTATATATATATATGTATATATATATATATATGAACATCTATATCTAGATGGATAGATACTTTATTTCCCCCTTCCCACATTCTACAATACAGTCAAGACTGGCCTTCTTCCTACTTCTCAAACAGACTCTCCACTTTCCTTTGTATAGGCTGTCCTCCATGCCTGGAATGATTCTCTCTTCCCTATCACCTCTTAAAATCTCATTTCCTTCAAACCTTAGCTCAGACATCACCTTCCACATGAAGTCTTTCCTTTTGCTGCTCTTCTCCCTGTGCAAATGACCTTGTATTTATTTATTTCATACATATTTTATACTGTTGTTGTCTAACTCTTCATGACCCCTTGGACCACAGCATGCAACTCTTCCTATCCTCCACTATCTCTTGAAGTCTGTCCAAGCTCATGTTCATTGCTTCCATGACACTATTTATCCATTGAATCCTCTGCCATCCCCTTTTCTTTTTGCCTTCAATCTTTTCCAACATCAGGGTCTTTTCCCATGCCTATCTTCTTGTTATGTAGCCAAAGTATTTAAGTTTCAGCTTTAGTATTTGACCTTCCAGTGAACAGCCTGAATTGATTTCTTGAAGTATTGACTGATTTGATCTCTTTATTGTCCAAAGAACTCTCAAAAGTCACTTAATAGCTAACATTTCTATAGTATTTCAAGGTTTGCAAAGCACTTTAGACAATAATGATGAATAGTAACTAACAGTTATATAGCACATAATATATGCCAGACACTGTGCTAAGCACTTCACAATGATCTCATTTGTTTCTCACCACAACCCTGGGAGGGAGGTGCTTTATTACCCTCATTTTACAGATGAGGAAAATGAGGCAGAAAAGTTAAGTGACTTGCCCAGGATCATACAGCTAGTATGTGTCTGATTCGCAATTATGCCAGTGCTCTATCTACTCTGCAACCTAGTTCATTTGATCCTTGAAAGTCTTAAGTAGGTGCTACCCTTACACCACTGTAACCCCTCCCCTCCCAACTCAACAAGAATTCCCTGCTATACCACACCTATAATATAGAAGATTTCTTTAAAAACTTTTTTATATTAGACCCACCACCCTCTGTTAATACACTGTCACTTTGGATTACAAGGGGCAAGACCTTTTGCCATACCTGGGAGAGCTAGGGATTTGTCTCTGTATTCACTTCCCTAATGACTAGGAATAGTTTCTCACTTTTTGGGGGCTTTCATTCTTTCAGGTGTTCCTTTCCTCCTTCCTCTAACCATCTCACAATCCCTTTCCTCTTTCCTGCTAAGTTAAAGAAAAATGCCAGGGAAACAGCTCCCAGAAGTTAGTGGGATAGCCCCCAGAGAGGAATCTGTAGCCATTTTTGCTCTACCTGGGGGTGATCCGGGAGTGCAGAGAAAGGTAATTCTAAGAAGCAGCAGTCTGCAAGCTTTCCTAATGTGGCTCATTAACACTCATCTTTTCTTAGGACATATACTCATCTTCCCCTCTGTACTGACTTCTGGTGAACTTCTGACCTTGGCATGTTAGTTCAGTGAGCTGGAAACATGTTTAATTCTTTGTGGAGGTCAACAGCCCAGCCCCATGATAACTCGCATTGGTACAGCACTTAACAAACGACTGTCCTCATAAGAACCTGGCCACAGAGACAGCAGAATAATTATCACCCTTCTCCCCACACCAGACGAGAAAACTGAGGCTCATAGAGACTAATTGACTTATCAGGCAGACTTGCTTTCCCTCAGCTGCCTCCCCTATATTAAATGATAGTTTCTCTAGACTAATTACACTCATTAATCTGGGCTTTTTCTGCTCACAAGTGTCTTCAGATCCCATTTGAGATCACTATTCTTTTCTGAAAGCAACTCGTCTTTCCTACTGGAAACATGAGATCCTGTTCTCTGGCTTTTTCAGTTTCTCCTCACCCACTTAAATAAGCTGAGGGCTGGAAACTACCCCAAGGATCACCTAGTCCAACTAACACCTAACCCTGAACATCTACAAGGAGTCAGGAGACCTCTGCTAAAAAACCTCTCGAGGCAGCCCATTCCACGTTTGGCCAGCTCTATTTTTTCTTTTTGAAGGAAAGTTTTACCTTCCATGAAGCCTTAAATCTACTCATCCCATCTTTTTATTTTTGTCCCCCATTTTTTTTTAACTCCAGCTTTGCTGTGCCTGCACAGGATTGTAAACTATGCACAGTTCTTATTGCAGGGACTAATTAGCTACTTTAAAACATTTTGTGCTACTCCTCTGAAAACTGCTACATGCACAATCTGGTCCTTGGGATGTGCCATAGACAAAATTGTGGCTTTGCAAATACAGATCCCCTGAAAGATAACTGCCCTGTAATCACAGTCAGCAAATCGGAATCTGTCCAGCCTAATTCTGCTGAACAAGAAGGGACTTTTGCAGTGATGTGATTAAAATGGTAATGTGAGCCGACAACCCTGATCAAAGAAACGGTCTCGGTCTTTTCAAAGAACATGAAAAACATGCCTTAAAATTTAATTTGGGAGCAAGCTGCAAGTTTAGATAAAATTATTCCAAGCAAAGACCATTAAGGCTCTTTTCTAAATTGAACACTTAAGGTGTTAGGGGGAAAAAAGGGAAAACAGGGAACCAGGAAGAAAGGAAAAGATTTGCCTCAAGTTGGGGCTCCACGTCTATTCCCTTAAAAGTGTTTCTTACTTTATATCATCTTTCTTAAGCACCAATACACACCACTGTTTCCTTCATCTACCAAAGCATAAAATTACCGATCCTTTGACCTAACTTAAATCAAGGAAGTAGCAATGTTAGACTTAATTAAAAACAGCAAATATTTGTACAGCTGCCCATGGGTTCGCAGCATAGAAATGGATTTAGCATCAAATCTTGCTGTCTTAGGTCCTTTGGGAACTTCTTACAAAAACATATAGGATCCTCCGGTTTACTCTTTGGAGCCAGGAATGCTTCTTCTAGAGTTAGTTCAGGTGCGGCTCTTTCCCCTTTCAGATTTCCAATTTCTTTCCTCCTCAAACCTACGTCTTTCCTTAAACTCCTGATTTCCACTGCTGTGCCAGTTGCAAATGAAGCATGAAACCCCAAAGAGAACAACCAGTGAAGGCCCATCTATTGGAAACAAGCAAACAAGTTGTAGCAATGTTGCATTGCTGCAAAGAATTCCCTTAAAAAAAAAAAAAAAGCTTCTGTAGCTAGGAGAGAAATGATAGCTTTTTGGTTTAGATTTCCCTGAGTTCCCTTCGGCCCTCTATTTTACACTCCACAGGGTCTTATGAATTCTCCCAAAGGAGAAGCTTTTCTTTTCATTTCGCATCTCCAAAGACGTGCACAAACAACATAAAGGGCACATCTACCTATTTCTTAAAAGAAAGGGGAGGAAAGAAACGCCTTCTAAAAGCGCGGGCTTTTAAAGGGCTTCCCAGAGGAGCTGAAACCAACAAGTGATTGATTACAGGTCGAGGGGGCGGGGCCACGGCCCCACGCCGGGAGAAAAGGAGCACGGTGGGAGGGTGCAGGGCAAAGCTGGCAGGAAGGAAACAGGCGGATAATGTGACCCTGCTGACCTCAGTAACCCCCTCCGCTTTTCCTTCCTCACCTGCGCGAGGAACAGGGCAGAAAAAACGCGGGCAGCCATGAGCAGCGCGACGCACCTCCAGGCCTCCATCGGCCACCAGATAATGGCCCTGCAGACCCTGCGGGTCTTGCTGCAGCAGAGGGACAGAAACGAAGGCCAGCCCTCCCCCCAGCACGTGTCCGCAGCCCCCGGGCAGCCAGGCCCGGGAGAGGACGGAGAGAAGGCCGAGGGCCCAGCCGAGGCGAAGACGGGAGATGAGGGGGGCGCCGCCTCCGAGCCCCGGGGCCACGGCCAGTGCGAGCTGGCCCGCGTGGCCGTGCGCACCGTCCTGGCCCGCGTAGTCGAGACCACATCGCAGCTTATCCAGGTGGAGCAGACGATCCTGAACCCCCTGCATCAAGAGGTGGACTTCCCCGTCTACTTGAAAGTAAGTTCCCCTCGCCCCGCTTCCCGCCTCTTTCCAGCCACGGCCACACCCGGAGGGGTGACCCCCTCCTCTCCCCCCGGAGCCAGGGCTGGGCGGACCAGGGCGGAGGGCCAGCGCTGGTGTGAAGGGGAGGGGACTGAGGTTAAGCCACAGTAGGGAAGGAAGGCAGTGGCAGTTTTGGAATTTTCGTTGCAAAAGCGTTCTGGAGGAAGAGTAGAGAAAAGATGCACGGGGAAAGTGTGCGAATGCGCGTGCATGTGTTTATGCATATAGACGTGTGTGTGCTAGAGGTGCTGTGGAGGGAAGAGGGCATCCTGCCCGGGCTGGTCCTCCTTTTCCCGCAGTGTGAACCATCCTTCACAATACAGTTGGAACTCTGGAGCAGAGGGGAGTTGATCCAGTAGACATCCTTGTTGCTTTTTTGCCTTCTGGGTGTAAATCATCATCTCTGCTGCGTGCTTCTGGCTGTGAAAACAGTTGGCCAGGCTTATCACATAATGATAATATTAACCAACATTTGTAAAGTGCTTACTATCTTTTTGCTGGATTGGAAAGAGCCTTTAATAATAATAATTTATATTTGTGCCAGGCACTTAACTTATGGTTGATTAGAAAGGGGGTTCAAATTTTGAAATCAACACCCGTGTTGTATGTTTCTGAATATGAAAACGGCCAGACTCATAACTTAATAATAATAATTAACATTTATAAAGCACTTAATTTTCTGGGGGTCTTGGGTTCAAATTTTGAAATCACTCC
>NW_020951478.1:7079019-7106656 GCF_900497805.2 Vombatus ursinus
GGGGGTCTTGGGTTCAAATTTTGAAATCATCACTCCTTTTATGTGTTCCTGAGTATGAAAACAGTTGGCCAACCTCATTTAATAATAAAAGAAGACAAAAATAATGGTAATTAACTTGGGTATAGCCCTTGCTGGGTGCCAAGCAAGGAGGATTGGAAAGAGCCCTGGGTTCAGATTTTGATATCATCATCCCTGTTGTATGCTTTTGGAAACAGTTGACCAAGGTCATCACTTAATATCATAATAAAAACATTTATATAGTACTTGTATGCCAGGCATTAAATTTTCTGGTGAGTTGAAAAGGGCACTTGGTTCAAGTTTTGATTCTCCTAATTAAAACTGTGCGTGATCTTGGGCAAGAGACTTCCTTTTACTTTGCCTCAGTTTCCTCATCTTCTAGGACATAAGGTTGGGCCTCTGATCTCAAGGGCCCCTTTCAACTTCACCATTCTGTGTTTTAATAAATGCTTTCCTGTGGTACAGGTAGGATTAGTAAATCACCTGAATGTTTTCTGCACTAAATTATCTTTATTTCTTTAAAGTTTTTTCACACCCATGAATTACATTTATTTTCACTACTGGTCTGGTTCACTCCTGGGCTCTGGGGCCTACTGAGTCAATAATCTAAATGCTTATTGAGCAGTCTTAGAAGGGCTGAGCCAAATGTGTTGAAGTGTGAATATTAATATTAAATGCCTGCTAAGTAAAAGAACTTCTCTTTGTATGGCACCTGTTCCCTCTTAAGGTTGCAAACTGCTTAACCAAATACTGCTGATTGGCAGAGCAGCTGCATAGCACAGCAATATCTCCATAAAGGAAAGAATTCTGGTTTAGGAGTCAGTATGGGTCCTGCCACTAATTCACTTTGAGGGTTTCTTTAGGCATTGGTTTCCCTACCTGTAAAATGAAAGGCTTCAGCTAAAATAAAAGGCTTCAGCTAAATAATTCCTAGGGTATCTTCTAGCTTGGAGATTTTAAGTACAGTATTGCTTCAAATGTCTTGGTTGTCAAACATGTGCCCAAAGGGCTTTTTAAATAATACATGTGACAACAGGAAGTCAAGTGATAGCATGAGAGGAATTTTGTAATACCTAGGGTTTGCTGCTATATACTGGGTGTGACTTTAAGGCATCTGACAGATCTTTTAAAATTATATTTTATTCCATAAATTTAAAATAAAATATAAAAAATGTATAAATATATAATATAAAAGTAATTAATAAAATTAAAAATAGAACATCAAAAATCATTATGTTATGTGAAAAGCCCTAATTTTTAGGGCTCTAGACCTGATTCGAAGCCTAGCTTTGCCACTTTAGTATTAATTGTTTACCATGTCAAGTCACTAAATTTCTCTGGGCCTCAGTTTTCATATCTGCATGTTAGGTAAAATATTGAGAGATGGCCAGGTTTAGAGTCAGAAAACCTGGGTTTAAATTCTGAGTCTACTACTTGCGTGACCTTCAGTAAGTAACTTAACCCATCTCCTTCATAAAATAGGAAGGTTGGACAAGATGATGTGTGAAGCCCCTTCTAGCTCTAAATCTATTCTTCTGTGATCCCAATACCCAGACTCTCTACTTTTTGGAATTAAATTGAACTTTATAGAGCAATGCTATGAGTTAACAAATAACCATCAATTATATTAGTTATTAAATATATGATTAATTGCATATGACAAACATATTGGTTATTATATAAGGATTAATAATAAATATGAGTTATTTTATTATTCATAAAGTCATCTTGGGAAGATAGATGTATGCTTTTCCTAACAGTGTGGCTGTAGCTTAACTTCCCTCTCTTGGAATTGTCTTCAGGGCCAGTTTGCAAGTTACAGGAGAAAATAGGCCTTGTTTATTTTATGGTTGCATCTTATTGGAAAGAAGTTCATGTTCCTCCAAATTGCATTGCTCAGCTTCATTACCCACCCTGTTTATCAGATTGGACTCCAAATGACCCTGCCTTGGTCAGACCAATCAGGAGAAGTTAGAATATTGTATTCTGTTCTGGAAGGGCGCTGACAATTTGGGGCTTGTTTAGAGGGTAGTGGCGGGGACAGGAGCAGTTGAAAGAACTGAAGACAAGCATGAGAAAAAGACTTGAGGTGGTAGAAATAACTATCTTTAAAAGAAAAGCTACATGATATAGTGGAGAGAGAGCTACCTTCGATTCAGAGGCCCCAGGTTGGAATCTCACTGGTCTTGTTCTGACTTTGAGCAAGTCACTTGGGATTAAAGGATCATAGGGGTAGCTAGGTGGCACAGTGGATAGAGCACCGGCTTTGGAGTCAGGAGGACCTGAATTCACATGTGACCTCAGACTCATAATACTTACTAGCTTTGTGACCTCGGGCAAGTCACTTAACCCTGTTGTCTAGCAAAAAAAAAAAAAAAAAAAAAAAAAGGATCATAGAGAACTGGAAGGGACCTCAGAAGCTGTGGAGTCCAACCCTCTGACTCTCACAGATGACGAAACTGAGGCACAGAGTAATTTCGTGACTCAGCCAGGGTCATGTAGCTAGTAAAATTTTGAATTGGGATTTGAACCCTGGTTCAGTGCTGCCCTCTTCACTGCACCATACTGCCTTTCTTAAAATTAAGGTATAGAGGGATTGTGAGTTCAAGGTCACATTTGTCTCAAATGGAAGAACTAAAATTTGGACCTAGGTTCTCTGATTTCAAATCCATCTTGCTTTTGCCTACCCCCTACCCCATGCTGTCTCCAACTTCCCTAGCCCTTGGTTTCCTCATCTTTATGATGGGGAGTTAGACTAGAGGATCTCTTGTTATTGTTTTCGAAGAGGACCATGACATCAGGATGACTTGCAAATGAATTGGATTTAAGTGAGGCCAGGCTGTGCAAAGTCACCAGCCCCACTCTCTCCTCGGAGCCATCTGGGTCCAATGGCAAGATACAGATCAGGATGACTGGAGATGACACCTAAGATAAGTTCTTAGCTTATATTCCAGGAGAGAAAATCTGGAGTTCCTTAACTGGATGGAGTAATCACTCCAGCAAATTAGAGAGGACCTTGTCTCTGGCCCAGTGCTAAATAAAAAGGCAAAGGCTTGTTAAGAGCATGCAGTTAACTGAGCTGTGTGTATTACGTGATGGGTGACTGGCATTTCAGTATGGTATACTATATAACATTAATCAATCCTGCTGTATGCCAGGCATTGTGCTAAAGCATTGGGGGGTGGGGTATAAATCTAAAGAATGAAATAATCTTTATTCCTAATGAGTTTGCATTCTGATGGAGGAGTCTGCAAGACAGAAAAGAAAGCATGTATGGAATATACATGTATATCTATATAATTCACTTCTGTTAAATTAACACTTTAATGCTTTAGTTATCCAACTTCGACTCCTTAATTCTGAAATGTTTCATCTTGGCCACCAAGAGTCTAAGGCTCCCCCTGGAGTTTCATCATGATGTATCTTAATGCTCCCCTACTCCACAGACTGAAGCTGCAGTGGCCAAGTCTAGTTAATTGATGCTACTCCACGTCTGTCCTCTCCATTCATACCCTAGTCTCCACTCACACCACCACTACCCTGGGTTAGGTGTTCTTATTTGTTACCTGGGCTGTAATTAGCCTCCTTATTAGTCTCCCAGCATCCAGTCTTTTCTCCAATCCACTGTTCACACAGCTACCAACATAATGTCCCTGAGACGCAGGATTCTAGGTCAAACTGGTCCACCATCCGTGCTCTCCAGATTGTGGGAGAGTGTATATTCAGTTACTGTTTAGAAAACCTCTGGTCCTGAATGGCACGTGTTCATCGCCTCTTTCACACCACTTCCCTTACTCTGCTCTTAGTAAATGGGATAAAGAAAGACAGGAACCCTTGGGGCACTACGTATGTTACAGAAATGAGGGGAAATGTTCAGAGAATCACACATACAGAGCTGGAAGGGACCTCGGAGGCTGTTATTAAGTCAATCCCCCATTTGCACAGGTGAGGATAGCAAGTAAGCGACTGAAACAGGATTTGAGTCTAGTCTTCCTGCATTTAAGGGTGTACCGGAGCCAGCTGTATATCGACTCTGGAGAGTTGATTGTTAAATTTTCAGTGTGAACATTTACACCTTGGAAATTGGCAAATGCTGTAAATCAGGGCTTGAATGACTGTTCTGTTGATTGTCTAGACTAGTGCTTCTTAAACTGTGGATCGTGACCCCATATGGGTTCCAGAAAAATTTGGCAACAGTAAAAGGTTCTGAATTCGCATTGACCAAAAATTAATTAAAAATAGACTGGGTAACGAATCTGAAGGTATTCCTGGCAGCGCTTGCCCCGTTGTTGCATCAGGAAAGTTCAGTGTAGCCTTGGTTCTGAACACAAAGCATGCTCACTTTGCACTTCAAATGCCCTCAGGCCACCCAATGCCAGTGAACACTGTCAAAACTTGAAAGGGGTCCAGAGTGGAAAAAGTTTAAAGAAGCCCTGGCTCTAGACTTATAAAAGTGATAGAGAAAATATTAATGATGCAGATTAAATTTAAAAGCATGTTGTGCATACATTCCCCTCCTCCCCTCTGAGAGCTGGTTATTAAATATTTACTAGCACAAACTTGACACTGCCTCTCCTTATACCATACTCCCTTTCAAGGCAGTAGTACCTATTGTGATGGGACAAAGGACAAAGATATAGCCTTTATGTCAGGGGAAATGTCAAACAATGACAAAAGAGATTAGAATTGTATTTTCAACCTTAGCAAAGTGGGTAAACAAAGGGCCAACCATTTTCTCCAGCAAACACAATGACTGGGGCAGTGTCCCTTGATGGTAAGTCCATGTGTGAGGCAGGGCTTTCTATTTGGGGGAACTCCCCCACCAGCACATGATTATCTGCTGGCTGGTCATTGGAGGTCATAGCTTCCAGTAATTCCCTAGTATTATTTATGTATTTAAGATTTTTATTTCCAAATTCTTTCCTTTTCTTTACCCCCTCTCCCACTTACTGAGAAGGCAAGAAATATGACACCTATTATACATGTGAAGTCATAGCTTTATTATTTAATGGAATAGCAGACTGAGGTTGAATCTGGTGATAGTTCTACTGATCAATTTAGGTTTAGGAAAGTGAGATTGTACATAGTAAGGCATTCTAACAGACCTAGGATTCAGTAGATTCAATTGAAATCACGAATATAGGAGATCTTTACTAGCTTTGGTATTGGATTTCCATCTTTATCAGAAAGACTGGTATGAAGGGAAGATTTATGGAACCAAGAGTCAAAAGACTTGAGTCTTAATACTTGTTAACCATATACCTGTGTGCAGGTCACTTAACCCCTTTGAAACTGTCCTGTCATTGGTCTATTGGGGATAATACATGCCCTATCTACAAGATTGTGACTAGTCTTTTGTAAACTGTAAAGTGCTTTTGAAATAGAAATGTGAGCCATCCATCTTTGTGTATGAGTGAGGTTTGACCCTAGAATTGTTTTCTTTTTTTTTTTTTCCAGTGGTATTCTGAACCTCAGTGAGTTAGCACTATATGTTTATGTTGGGGAAGAAAGGGGAACAAGGATCATCAGCAGGGTTATTGATGCAAGCTAGGGCATGCTTGGGAAGCAAGTAGGAACCTGCCTGTAATTTGGATTTGACTGTGGACTTAGCTTGCAGCTGCTTGAATCGCTTCGGGCCAAGGCTTTCTTTTCCTTTACCACTGAGTGAGGATGATTGTGACCTCTCGAGTGCCAAATATCTGTCTTGGCTCTTGGTTTTTGTCATTCTCTCCTATTCAGAGCTCTCCCCTCCCTGTACCCTCCCTTCCATCTCTAAGTGGCTCAGAACCACTCTACCCATTATAGAGGATGGATGCATTTAATGCCTCTCTGATTGGCCCCTGTTAGGAGCCTCCTTGCTTAGAAATCCTTGCCAGCATTTGTCATTGTTCACGGACACTTGGATAAATTCTAGCTTTTTGGAACAGGAGCCTAATATACAGTACCAGGGCTATAAAAATAGGTCTTTTTTTTTTTTAAAGGGGGGAAATCCAGCCATGTTGCTTGATCAGGGAGACAGTTTCTATTAATAACACTGAAAACTGCTTGATTCAAAATTTGCCTGCGCCTTTAAAGTGAGGGCAGCATCCCTGATGACTATGAAATTGGCATAGAGCATCAGTGTCTGTAGTACAATTTTTTCCTAACTCCCAGGAGAAGCTAAGGATCAGTTCTAGTAGATGTGTTAGTATTGGGGTACTTAATCTTTTTTATGTCCTGGACCCCTTCTTAGAATAAGGTTTTTAAAAAATAGAAAATAAAATACATAGGACTACAAAGGAAATCAATTATATTAAAATATAGTTATTGAAATATTAATTTTAAAGAGTTTAAAATGTCAATTTTAAAAACAGAGTTCATGGACCCCAGATTTAAGAACCCTTTCTCCAGTTAAGAGAGAAGCCTGTAGGGATGACACCCACAGGACTTCCCTTGCTCTTTTGGTGGCCAGTCTAGGAGCTGCGTTGCTGCTGTTTTCTCTGGCTGCCTCCCAGAGGTCAGAGCACTCTGTTTTTCTTTAGACCGCTCTTTTTCTTAGTGGGCAGAGGCAGCGTCTCACCCCCAAATCTTCCCTATTTATTTTTTCCTCTCTGTGGTATTTTCTCTTTTGGAGGGCCAAGCCCCGGCCTGGCAGCATCCATAGTATCTCCCAGGCTCTCTTTTAGTGAGCCTTCTGCTAGTGAGGTCCTATTCTCTTTCCCTCTGTAAAATAAAGTCAAACGAATTTCCTCCTAAGAGGTTATTTATGGGTGAAAAAGGCTTCTATAACATCATACTTTTGCTCATGTCCCTGTTGCCTCAAATGTTTTCCATTTCTTTCCTATTGGATTCCTACCTGGTCTTTTAAAGCCAGTTTATTTTCCACTTCTTCTATGAAGTCTTTCTGGATACTTCCCAAAGTGGGTAATGATGCATTATAGTTTTTTTTTTTTAAATCCAAACAAAATTATTTGGCCCAGTAGATAGAAAGCTTGGCTTAGAATCAGGAAGAGCTAGGTTCAGGTCCTATCCGTGACACGCAATGGCTGTGTGATTCAAACCAAGCCATTTAAATTGTCAGTGCTCTAGGTCAGGGCTTCTCAAACTTCCACTCGAGACCCCTTCAGCACTTCTTAAACTGTGGGTGAAGACCCTTTATAGAGTTTTGACCTACAGTTTAAGAAGTGCTGCCTAGGTAATTTTCTTAATACCCTGAGTCGCAGACCAGGTACTGACCCATGTTGGTTGTGGGCATTTCTCACCAGGGCTTTTATACCAATGAAGGATCCAGATCCAAGAAGGAAAAAAAAAACTGATTTATTTAGTAACTGGTAAACCTATTTACTAAGGATTGACAAAGTTACAGGTAGCCTAGAAAGGTGCTAAAGATGATAAAAGGAAGTTAATTTGTTTTTTTTTGTTTTTTTGTTTTTTTGGTTTTTTTTTGAAAATTGCCCCTAGTGACAAATCTATATAGTGGAGTAGTTACTGGGGCAGGTAGGTGGCACAGTGGATAGAGCACTGGGCTTGGAATCCGGAAGACTCCTCTTCATGAATTCAAATCTGGCATCAGATACTTACTAGCTGTATGACCCTGGGAAGTCACTTAATCCTGTTTGGCTCTGTTTCCTCATCTTGTTTACCTCAGTTTCCTCATCTATAAAATGAGTTGGAGAAAGAAATGGCAAACCACTCCAGTGTCTTTGCAAAGAAAAACACAAATGGGGTCATGGGGAGTTGGACGTGACTTGAAGGACTCAGCTACAGCAAAAGATAGAGTAGATTGTAAAATCATTTCAGAAGAGCTTCTCTTTGTGATATGTACACCCTTTCCCAATCCCAAAACTTCTAAGTGTTCTGAAGACAGATTTATGAAAGACAGAGCTAAAGAAGTGTCGCTAGTGGGCTGAAGAATTTTTTGTTGTATATCGCCATCCTCTATGATCTCAAGTATGTTGCCTCATTCTGACCCCAGTCATCCATCCATCCATCCATCCATCCATCCATCATCATTGGTAGTCTTTGCTTTCTTTCTTTCTGCTTCAGTTTGAGTATCAGCTCTGGACCCTGGCTTTCAAACTCACTGCTAATGTTATTTGCACATTGTAAGCGTGAACCTCCTGTTGCCTGGAGAAATTCAGACATTGATAACAAGTGTGGTGAGTTTTTACTTCTGAGGAGCGAGGCCAATTTCTGTAAACTTGGGAACTGTGTCTCCAAAAAATCATTATGAAGCCATGGAGGAAATCTGCGCTCATGGTTATGCTATCTGAACCCTTTCTGTACCCTGAGGACTGCTCTGTACTTGGGACAAACTTGTGTTTTCTGTATTAGAAAGAGGCTCGGTGGCTAACCACAGACTGCCTGGTGTGTTTTTTCCATGTGTGCACTGACTTTTACAAGAAACTCGTTTATAGCTCTATAATTCCCTATGACATGAGTGATATGAAAAGCAGTGCAAAAAAAATTTAAAAAAAAAAAACCCCAGCTTTCCGAAATACAAATGATTGGAAAAGGCTATTATGAGAAAACCCTAAAAAAACCTTTTTGTCATCTGGATCTTGGTGGGAATGCTACAGCAATGTATCTTAGGAGTAGTCGTGCTACCCAGCCAATGTCCCTGAATACAGGGTAGTTGTCATACAGAGACCCATCACAAACTGCTTTTTTCATTGGGCTTTTTCAATGAAAAACAATAACGTCCCCTAAGCAAGTAGTACATGGAAACATAGAGAATATGGGAGAGCTTACATTGCATGTATCCCAAAGTAAAAATGTTTAATTTCCTGTGGACAATGATTTTTTTTTTATGGTGACTGGCAGATTTTTGGGGAGTTCTTCATTGGGTGTTTTATTAATGCACTGTTACTTATCTATATAGGACTGACCTTGGGTTCAAGGAACACAACTGGTGACCACTTTGTGCTCTGTGAAGTTCCAATCCCATGAAAGGTTTATGAATTATGCAAGGTTATAGTGTAATATGGCTGGGAGCATGATTTGTTTTCAGTTGTCCCTCTAAGCATTCTTTCCATTTTATGTACTCCCAAATCACATGAGGGATTCTAGTGTGTCTTACCTCAGCCCAGGATTATTTTTAACTTTGCTAAGGAGCTTCAGAGAAGACTTTTTCTAATGAGTATGTTGGTGCTTATTACAACCAAGTACTGTTGCTGAAACTTGGGGGAGAGTTTCCTTTTCCCCACTGCTGATCCTCTGATTATCAGATTTGGGAGATGGTCTGGGGAGAGCAGCTGGGCCTATGGGTAGAAGATAGGGAGCTCTGAAACAGCAAAAGAATGAAAATCAGGATGTGATCATTTCTGGAGGAAACTTTATCTGCTTTCTAAGAAAGTACAAGCTAATAGAGTCTGACAAGGTGAAGGAGTGAGAAATTGGGATGAGCTCACTGCAGCCTCTCTTGTGTGAATGAAAGAAAATGCCAAATACTTAAAAGATAAATTAAAAGGAGAGGAGCAACCCTGGAACCCCCAAAAAGAAAGCCTCAAAGACAAGGAAAGGACAAGGAAATGAGCAAACAGAAGGGGGAAAAAAAAAACCTCTTCCCAAATGATGAGTAAATACTATGTATTCTATAAAGAAGTCAAATGAATAAGCATTTATTAACTGCTTACTAATTGCCAGGCACTGTGTTAAATGCTAGGGACACAAATAAAGGCCAAAAAAAATCCCCTGCTCTCAAGAAGTTCACCCTCTAATGAAAGAGATAACATAGAAGCAAATAGGTACAAACAAGTTATAATCAGGATAAATTGTCAGTGGTCTGGGGTGGGGAAGGTATTAGCATTGATGCCTTCTTGTAGGCTTCTTGTTGAAGGTGGGACTTGAAAGAAGCCAGGAGGCAGAGATAAGGAGGGAGAGAACTCCAGGAATGGAGGGAAAATAACAAATTAACTGTGTCAGCCCAAGAAATGAAGCTGGACCTAGCAACATATGACACATGAACTTGGATGATAAACACTTTAAATGAAATGACATCATTGAAGAGGGATCTGGCATCTATAATGGTATCGTCATTTGTCATCAGTAAAAATAGAATAAAACAAAATGATAAAAGTCAATAACATGGAGAAAGTGATGGAAAATATGAATAAAGGAATAGAATGAATGGGAAATAAAATTTTCAAACTGGAACGCCAGTTGGCAAAAATGGCAGAAAATCAGACCAAAAAACAACTCGGCTGGAAAAAGACTTGAAAACCTTACAAGCATTGATGATGGAGCTAGAAGATAGAACTTGGAAAGAGAAGCGAAGGATCATTGGATTACTGAAGAAAATCTAACCACTTTTTTCTTCTTCATGAAACTGCTCCCAGAGTAAGATCAAGGGATAGATTAGGTAGAAAGAATCCACAGGACTCCCTCAGAGAGTAATGTGAATCGTGCAGGATTCTCACCCATCACAAGAAAATGGAGGGGGAAAAAAAGCTGTTCGTGATTTATGGAAGTCAAGGGAAATCATTTCCTCTCCATAATGTTTTGCTCAGCCATACCTTGGATGATATATGATGACGAAAAAGAAATTTCAATCCCCCACAACATTTTTTGACAAAAATGACTTGGCTTGAGCCTTTGATATGCTTTCTGGGGAAACCACATTTGGGGACATTTGACATGCACATCAATGAGGAACATCATCAAATTGAAGCCAGTTAAGTTTACCTGAAGGTTGACTTTAGCCAGTTCAGTGGGATAATTTTCTGTACCCAGTTGTATCATGCCTCTTTGGGAGAAATATTTTAGAATGTTATATGCCCTTTCCATCTCTTGGTTTGTAGCTTTTTCCTATATGATGGTACAGATAGTGGTTTTAAATGTGATGCTGTTATTAGACATTAGTTGTCAATATCAGCCTCTGATGTGGACCAGTTAAGTTCCTGTCAATGGCCTATGTGATTGAGAAAATTTTACCTTCCGACTTTGTGTGAGTCAAGTCACAAATCTTAGTTTCCTCATTCATAGACTAAAGGGTTTGGGCTAGATCTTACCCCAAAATTCAATGGTTCTATCTATGGTAGGAAACTATTTGAATTCTTTGGAATTCCAAATGGGATAAAATGGTCGTGTACAAGAGAGACTCTAAATTACAAGGAAATAGGAACTGTGTGTTACATCTGTTTGTATCCTCCAGCACCTAGCATAGTACTTAGTATTTAATAATAGGTTCTCAATAAATGTTCACTGAATTGAGTTGTTAAAAAATAAAAAGGAAGTACAGACTGATTTGTAATTTAGGCGGCTCAAGGAATGATTTTAAAAAATGGATCAAGAGTGGAGGGGGGAGGAGGCTTGTAAATTCCTCAACTTATTTTGTGCAAATATTCACATGTATTTGAATCATGTTATACATTGATATTATAATTTGAGATGTATTCCAAAGAAGGTTGTTTTTTTGTTTTTTTTTTTTTGCTCCAATACAAAGTCAAAATCAAATTGTGAAATCCTAAAATTAACTTCAATGAGAATTCTGCCTTTGTCGACATGTGGTCTTTATACATTTAATTCTCCCTTCTAATCTTTTCAAGATGTTGGTCAGACAGACAATAGATTCAGGTGATCTTTCACTTTCATTCTGCCTGACACAAAATGAATTAAAAGTTTACTACTTAAAGTATAGTGTACCTCTTTCTTTCTTTTTTTAAATTCATGGATGCCCTCTCTGAGTCTATGGGATTTGGATGTTAATTAAGCAATTACATTAGCCGTGCTATTATTGTAGGGTTATAGTGAAAATGTCTAGCTGGAAGTGTCAAACTAGACCTTTTAATTTTTAAAAAAGCTTTAGACTATGCGTTTGATTTTCTTTAAGAGTTAATATTCCCTGTCTTTTGAAGTGGAGTTGTTCTCCTAACCCACAAAGAAAGCTTCTACCCTAATGACTAAAAGAGTCTGATTCTTAAGAATTTTTTTTAAAGTGCTTTTGGAATTGAATAAGACACTGACTAAATTTTTGTTCATTGACAATCTAGTCTTGTTCCTTGGCAGGGGACAGGGCAGGGGAGAAGTTGCAAAAATATTCTCAAGATCAAGAAGAGATACGTGGGCCCATTGCACAGGAAAAGTCAGCTAGCTGATAATTGAAATAACCTAACAGTTATTAGTATTAATTATAGGCTTGTTTTACCCATGTATCCTCTTGCTTCAGAGGCCCTCTTGACACAGAGGGTACCAGCTGCTTCTTACTTTGCTGGTCCATGGTGCCATCTTGAGAATTTGGAAGCCTACTTAACTATTCCTGTCTTGCCTTCCAGCATGCGCATCACCAAGTTAAAAAGGATGTTTTATTGACAGATCAAAGAAAATGAAATAGAACCTCCAACACATCAATGTCAAGGGCACTCCAATGAGCAACTTCTCCCTAGTGGCTGTGTGAAGCCCCTGTCCTGAATAGGCAGATTCCTCTTTGCTGGTCTCGGTAAGAGTCCCCAGGCATGGTTTTCTCCTTGGGGTTTGCTGCTGTCCGTCCCAGTGGGCAATATCATGGGGCCCCAGCAGGCTGTTCTCTCACATGACCATGACCTACTCTTGAGGCAGACCTTTCTCAGGCACAGCCTTCGCCCCCGTGGAAGGGGAATGTCAAAAGATACCGGCCTCAGAGCTGTAAATGACCTGAGTGGATAGCTAGTCTAATGCTCTTATGTTATATGTGAGGAAACAAACTTGAGAAGGGACAGTTTTAAACAGAGTTGGGATTCGAACCCAGGCCCTGTGACTCGGGACAGGTCACCAGAGTTGGACTATTCCAGCCCTAATGTTGATGTGCCTGACTTTGGCCTCTCTTCTAGTCAAGTTTAGGTTCAGATATGCCAATTATAGATTACAGATTCCATCACCCGAGGGAGACTTCTGGAATTCATATTCAGTAGCCGATTTAAAATTAATTTTTTTCCTCATTATTTCTCTCTCTCTCTCTCTCTCTCTCTCTCTTTTTTTGGGGGGGGGGGCATTTGGGGTTAAGTGACTTGCCCAGGGTCACACACCTAGTAAGTGTCAAGTGTTTGGTCTGAGGCCGGATTTGAACTCAGGTCCTCCTGACTTCAGGGCTGGTGCTCTATCCGCCGCACCACCTAGCTGCCCCCATTATTTCTCTTTGACAACAGAGGGTGATGACTTTGGTCATCATGGGGGGCTGTGGAAGAAATTCTGCATTCTTTAAGTTTCCCAGAATATGCTCCTAGATGGAGTAGCATTCATTTTGAGAGAGGAAAAGGTCACGATATTGGCTACCTAGTCTAACTCCTTTACAGGTGAAGAAACTGAGTCACCAGGAGGTTAGGGACAAACAGCTGGCACAGTGGTTAGAGAGCTGGGCCTAGAGTCAAGAGGATACGAGTTCAAATGTGGCCTCAGTGACCCTTGGCAAGTCACTTGACCCCTGTTTGCCTCAGTTTCCTCATCTGTAAAATGGGGGTAATAATAGTACCTACCTCCCAAGGTTGTTGTGAGGATCAAATGAGATAATAATTGTTAACCACTTAGCACAGTGCTGGCTCATAGTATGTGGTATATACATGTTAGCTTTCATTAAGTAAGTACTTTGTCCTCTGATTCAGGTCATGAGTGGCAGAAGTGGGATTTGAACCTACGTCCCTTGACTCCAGAGTCACGTGACATCTCCATGGATTATTTAGATGGCTCCATGGTCAAAGTGTGGGTTCTCGCTTCTGAGTTGACAGTCACAGTCTACTCCTGGCCTTTTATCCTGTGCATTCTTGTCCTTGTTTTCCATACATCTTTCATAATCGACATGTACTTATTAAATACTTACATATGTGCCAGACATTGGAAATACAAAGACAAAAATGAAATGGTTCCTGTCCTCAAGGAGCTTACATTCTATCGAGAGGATCTATCCAAGATCTGGAGGCTTTCCTCTGACTTAATTTTTTTTTTTTTTGGTGGATACCACTCTAGTGCCAGGAGAGACTCTGTTGTCATTCACTATTATATGATTGGCTCACTTCATTTGGGTTCATGCTTGAGGTGTTACATGCAGTAGAAAGGGGACTGGATTTGGCATTAGAGGACCTGGGTGTTTGAATCTTGGCTCTGCTCCTTACTACCTGTATCACCTTAGGCAAATCACTTAATCCTTCTGGGCCTCAGTTTCCTCATCTGTAAAATAAGGAAGTTGGATTATATGGCCTTTGAAGGTTCTTTCCAACTCTGTGCTCCTATGCCACTACTAACTTAGGCTTAGAATCAGTGTCACACCACTCATAAGTGTCAGAAATGGGATTTGAACTCGGATCTTTCTTGACTTGTTGACTAGCTATTTTTCCCTTATACTGTGCAGTCCCTTCTTCTGCAGATCATCCTTGGAAATATGCTAATATAGTTTTCTTACAACTCCCATGCATCCTTTCTGCCATATTGATCATGCTATTCCATCTTTGACAACATGAAAACACATCTTTTTGTGCCTAATTGCATTGTTTCAGTTGCTCAGACTGTAATTTTGAAAGAAAAATATGAATGTGTTGTTGTTAACATAGGTTAGTGTTGGTTTCAGTGAGCCAGACTCGAAACCAATTGTAGTGGTGACTGTTACATAAGTCTTCTTTCTGCAGCCTCTCGGAGTAGACACAAACTACTTTCAGTAAGGGTGTTTTTTCCCCCTACCCTGACCTTTCTAATATTTATTTATGTGGCTTTTTTGGGGTTAAAGTAGAGGCTATATGTATATATGCATATATAATGTATACACATAATATACACAAACACATATATATTATGTTTTGCTGCACATGTTTCTCATAAAACATGGGGATCAGGCTACAGAAATATCAACCTATTTAAGAAATGTTCTGGGGATCCACATAAACTTACATGTGAAATAGGTGCCTGAAAAACTCAACTGGAAGCGAAGCTCATTTAGGCCTGTGAGGGGAGACTTCAAACTGGGAGGTCTTTCAGATTGGGGTGAGTTTTCTTGGGCCTTTGCTTCTGTGGATGTCTGTCATTTAAGTTCTTTCCAACTAACCAAGCCTTTTAAATTATGCCGAAAAGACAAAGGGTGGGCCCATATACTGATTGTTAAATTTGGGTGATATTTCATGATGGTTCAGACTCCATAATTTATATGAGAGTTTCTTAACATGGGTGGGGGGGATGGTCAAGAGAAAAGGAATTTGAACTGCTTTTTTTTTTTAAGCAGTTTGTCTGTGTCTGTCTGTCTGTCTGTCTGTCTCTCTCTCTCTCTAATGAAAGAATAGCTTGAAAGGATGGCAGAGGATGGAGTGAAGATTTTTAAAGGATGTCATAGACCAAAGCATATTTAGTCAGCAAGGATGCCAGCAAATAGGGAGACTTTGAAGATTTAGGGTGGAAATGCTGGAGGGTTGGGTTTGAAGAGTACAAATACAGCAAGTCAGGAGGGAATGGATTGAGTAAAAGCACAGGGGTTGGCATTGTTGAGAAGAGGTCTTTTTTTTTTTTTTTTCCCCAGTAAAGTATGAGTGGATGGCTTCTGTTAAGAAAGAAAATGGAGGTGGTTGGTGTGGGAGGCTTGAGAAGTGTGAAATCATAGGCTTTGTAAGGAATGCCATAGATTGCCGATCATGGAAGTAAAAGGATTGCTGGAGGCAGTGAAGGCCCAGGTGAAATTAGATAACATAAGTTTGTAGTGGACCCATTCATTGTGTGTTCTCCAGCTGAGGAGGCTGCTGGTGGGGATGGTTCAGGGTTGGGACAACCAGAAGGACAAGTGGGCAGGGGTTGGAGAGCAGAGGGTGGTCAAAACTTGAACTGATTGATAGCTGAGACAGGGTTGGGAAGGGAGGACAGTAAGTCAGTAAGCCCCTTCTAGAAGAGCAATTGGAAGTCGTGGTGAGAAAATCCTTACAGGATTCCCTTTGCCTAATAGCATGCAGACTCCTTAGCCTGGCATTTAAGACCCCCCCGAGTTCATCTATCTTGTCAGCTTTATTTCATATGATTCTTGACTCATTTTACAGCCTAACCAAGTAGGAAATCATTCCTTGATCTCCCATACCCATCTCTCTGCTAGGCACATAGGTTGTTCTCTGTGCCTTGAAGACACTCCATCTACATTGTTTGCCAGAATCCTTCTCATCAATCTCTAGCTTAGGTGTCACCTCCAGGATGTCTTCCCTGATCCCCTCGGCTGAAAGTAATCCATCCCTTCTCACATTTTCCTAGAGCAGAGGGGCCAAACCCAAAGCTCATGGCCAACACCCGGCCCATGACACTTCCCAGCATTGCCCAAACCAGATTAGAGTGTGTTGGGGAATGGGGAACAAAGTAAACAAAAATGACAACAGAACAAAGATAATGCTGCATTTTAAAATTAATAAGGATCCCTATGTACGGATTGGTGACCCACGTGTTTGAGTTGGACTCTCCTAGAGCACTTTGCTTGATTCTTTTATTTTCTAACAATTAAACTAATCTGTGTATATGCCATATCCCTGTGGAATAGAGATTTTTAGCCTGGGGGCTGTGAACTCATTTTAAAAATATTTTGATGCCTGTATTTCAATATAATTGGTTTCCTTCTTAGTGCTATTTATTTTATTGTAAACAGTTAAAAATATTCTGAGAAGACTATAGGTTTCATCAGCCTGTCAGGAGGGGTCTACAACACCCAAAAAGTTAAGAATCCATGCAGTTGAATAGTTGAAGCTCTTTGAGGACAGGGCCTGTTGTAATTTTTCAGCTTTATGTCCCTAGCATCTCATGTTCAGGAGTTTGGCATCATGTCTGACTCTATGACCTCATTTGGGATTTTCTTGGCAAGGATACCGGAGTGATTTGCCATTTTCTTCAGCTTATTTTTCAGATGAAGAACTGAGACACACAGGGTTAAGTGACTTTCCCAGGATCACATAGCAACTATATGTCTAAGGCCAGATTTGAACTCGGGAAGATGAGTCCTCTTCATTCCAGGGCCAGCACTCTATGCGCTGTGCCACCTAGCTGCCTTAGTATCCTAGTATGGTGCTTTTATGTTTGCTGAATTGAACGCATTCATGAAACCATGTTCTTCTCTTCCTGCCACGAGTCATACCATACAGCAATCCATTCTCCCCAGCCTCTCCTTTTCTTCATTAGAATGGAAACTCTTTGAAGGCAGGGCCTAACTAGCTTACTTCAATTTGTATGTCCAATGGGGGCACCCTTTTCCCACTATTGGGTTCTTGCTTTGGGCTCACATAAAGTGTTCCATTAGGGAACGTGACTCTAAAATGTGCTCAGGCTCTTCTCTCACTAATCCATCTAGTGCTCTCATCTGGAGTTATTCCAGGAAAACCTCCTTAAACAAAGCTTGGTCAAAGTCTAGGTTCTCCCTCCCTTAATAGGACTTCTTTTAGACTTGCACTTGGTGTACAAAGTAGATCAAATATAGGCAAGAGTGTACTGGAGCCAGCTCTAACTAGCTGTCAAGATCCCATGGTTAAAGTTTCAGTGTGAGCGATTTGGAAATTGGCAAATACTACAAATCAGGGCTTGATTTATTGTTTTGTTGAGTGTCTGGTCTTAAAGTGATGGAGAAAATTTTAATAATGCGGATTAAACTTGAAACTATGTCATGTGTACTCATTCCCCCCAGAGAACTGGTTGTTTACCAGCACACTTCTGGATATAGGACAGCTATTTATTTCCTTCACCAAAAAAAAAAGAAACGCTTAAAACACAAAATACTTATAAAGAATGTTGGAAAAGACTTTTAAAAATTCAGAGAGTAACTCGCAGCAAAGGACTCGCGGAAGCCTGTATACAGATATAGAAACAAATGAGGTGCTCAAAAAAATCCCATTGTCTTATAATCTCTTGGGAGATGAAGACTCATGGGAGACTGGAACCACTGGGCAGATAACACTTTTAACCTGGAGCTGAGCAACTCGATTCAGGTCCAGCTCTTCTGGGCAGCCAGGCATACGCTGCACCTCCTGCTGCTGGTGGTGATCTCCTCTGAGAAGGATACGGTTGCAGGAAGCACTTCCTGTTGGACAATTACCAGCCCAGAGACCTCTCAGTGACCTCTTATGCTCATGAGTTAGCTGCCAAGGCTGAGACCATCTATCTCAGTCACTAGGGAAAGAAATACAAAGCAGAAGAAGAGGAGGCTGGAGATTTAAGGTGGATTTGAGATCCATTAGAGGCATCTAGGTGGCACAGTGGATAGAGCATTGGGCCTGGAGTCGGGAAGGCCTGAGTTCAAATCCAGCCACAGACTGGCAAAATATCCATTCTTTAGACTAAGCCTTCTTGCTTGAAATATTCAACCTTCTTTCTGCCTTTCCGTTTGCCTCTTGAAATCCATAGCGTATTAGAACTAGCTGTAGGGAGATCAATTTACTCTCAGTCTGTCGGTTTTCCCCATCTATAAAATGGGACTATTTTACCTTTTGTAAGTCCCTCATTTTATCTCAACATCAGACCTGACTTGAGAGGGTGCTGGCTTTAGAGCCTGTGCCTGTGATCAGGCTGATCTGAGAACCAGTCTCCAGGCCAGGATCAGGGGCCTATGCCTATGGGCTAACATTTATGTTGAAAGGGGTGAATGATTTATAGCTTTGTGGTGCCATGTTTATTGGAACTGACCACAGACGGCTCTTCTTAGTTACTCCTGATCAGCTCACTGAAGTTGTCATATCTGTGGACTGGTTCAGAAGGTAGAGTCAGTATTGCAAAAAAGTAATTAGACCTGCTAGGCATATACCTCAGTGGGCTCAGTGATAAAAAGAAGGGCCTTCATATATACCAGAATTTTACAGAAGCACTTTTTTTTTTTTTTGTAATTGTAAAGAATTGGAAGGGAAGTAGATGCTTGTGATTGGGGAATAATTAAATACATGTAGTAGAATGTTACCATATTAGAAGAAATGAATATGATAAATACAAAGAATCATAGTAAAACTATGTGAACTGATGCAAAGTGAAATAAGTAGAACCAGGAAAACAATATACTCAATGAGTAACAAGACAATTGAAACTGAATGTTGTGAAATAAGAATAATCAAGTTTGGTCCCAGAGAAGAAATAGCAGAAGATATTATCCCTCCCTACATTTTGCAGAGAATGGGATACTATGGGTATGGAATGATACGTGTAATGTGAGACTGACTATCTTGGTTAGTTTTGCTAGTTGCTTTCTCATAAGGACTGCATGTTAGGGAGGTGGAGAGGGGAGGTAATACATTGGAGAAATGTGGGTGATATAAAACAAAAGATAACAAAAATGCATTTAGGGGGAAAAAAGAAAAACAGAAGTCTTCTGAGATCAACATGAGGATTTACTTCCTTGTACCAAAAAGATTGGCTGGAGGAGACATCAGGAAGAACACCTTTCCAGCTCACCAGGTTTTATCAAGGGTGGCCGTGTGTTAGCGTTCTCACAGCTTTTGCCCAATTATATTCTCATGGCTCAACATTTCGTATTCAGTCTCAGGAATTTTCATCAACATTCAGACATGCTGAACCCAGGTTTTAGATTGATCAAAATGGAAGAAAAAAGCCAGGGAGTTCTAATTTTGGCAGGGGGTTCCCATCACCATCTAGGATATTAACTTGTCTGGGTGAACATATGGGATTTGACAAACAAAAGCTGTTGGGAGGGATGTGCTCCTGGGCTGAATGGAAAACACTTTAAATGAAATCATCACAAATATTTATTATGTGAGTCTCTAACAGAAGAGTATGGGCCAGTTAATACTCTGGTTCCTTCAATGATTTCTCTGTGGACTTCCATTGTTCTGCAATGAAAACAGTAGGGGTTTCAACTTGAGGTCATTTCTGATTCTGGAGGGCCCCCACCTTGGCTTTTCTCGATTATGGAAAGGAAGAGAGACAATCACCTGTTTTTCTTTTTCTGTCTTGGGTCCTAAGAGTCCCACGGAAAGGCTTCCCTTGTTAATTTGTTTTCTTTGACCTTTAATATATTTTAGACAAAATTGGAAGGAAATACCAAAATAGTAAAATAGAGTCCTGCAGAATTCAACAGAGACCCAAAGTTTCCCCAGGGCATAAGGGGCCAATACAGTTCAGCAGCTGAATTTTATGGGTGGGTGGGTGTGTGTGTGTGTGTGTGTGTGTGTGTGTGTGTGGACTTCCCCAAAGATGCTTTCTCTGAGGTTCTCTAAATAAAACTTAGAATTGTGTTAGGAGCTCGGCGAAGTCCACAAATGTATTTTTAAAGACATTTTAGTCGTATTTGGGTGATGAATGCTATTGGAGCCTGGCTACTAGGCACATTTTAGCTATACATTTCATCATTTGGCTCTGTTTTGAAAGTCTGCTTACTTGTTGTCTTGGACTCCCATTTCCTTTTCTATGGAGCTTTGGTCTGCTTCTCAGATGCAGATTGGGGAAATTGTCAAATTCAGTCAAAAAGCACATTTAATAAGTGCTTATTTTGTGGTTGAGTATGGAGGGAGACAAATTTCTGTGCTCTTGGGTCATGGGACGGAAGCAGCAGATGAAGCCACTGCCATGTCCGTATTTCCCCCTTCTCTCAGGCTCTAAAATTATAGTTAACCTATGATGAAGCATACTTCCCACCTCTTGGCAAAGAAGTGATAGGCAGTAGGTGCAGAATGAGACAAATTTCCAGACAGTCAGGAATGTGTTTATCTTTTTCTTAAGTATACTTCTTTGTTGGAAAGGGGAGAATTTGGGGTGGGAGGTTGGGGAGGTATTGTGGGTTAGTAATAGTGATACAAACAAAAAAGAAGAAAAGAAAAAAAATTAATGTCGAAACATTTAAAAATACTTAGAAGCAAGCATCGGATAGTTGAGAAGGGGATGCTACCAACAGCTGTTTTGCTGTTAACCTTGTTAAAATTAATACATATTTAAAAACAAACTGTACATAATAGAAGTCCATAGTTTTTACCCATCCGCATTTTGTTATTTACATCTTGAGATAGTATTTGAAATGTTCTTAATACATTTTAAAAATAATATTTTATTTTTCCCCAATTACATGCAAAAAAAACAATTTTCAACTTTTTTTTTTTTTTTTTTTTTGTGTGAAGCAATTGGGATTAAGTGACTTGCCCATGCAAGTCGCACATTAAGTAAGCGTTATGTGTCTGAGGCAGTATTTGAACTCCAATCCTCCTGACTGGTGCTTCTATCCACTGCGCCACCTAGCTGCCCTGATTTTTAACATTTTAAAATTGAGTTCCAAATTTTATTCTTGCCTCTCTCCCCTGCTTTGTCCCTGAGATGGTAAGCAATCTGATATAGGTTATATATGTGCAGTCACATAAAACCTATTTCCATATTAGTTATTTTTGTGGAAGAAAACTCGAATTAAAAAAAAAGAAAAATAGTACGCTTCGGTCTGTATTCAGATGCCATCCACTCTTTCTCTCAAGGTGGGTATCATTTTTCATCATGAAAATTGTTGTCTTGGATCATTGTATTGGTGAGAATAGCTAAGTCATTCACAGTTGTTCATTGTACGGTATTGCTTTTACTATATACAATGTTCTCCTGGTTCTGCTCACTTCATATTAGTTCATCTAAGCCCTTTTCTGAAATCATCCTGCTTGTCATTTCTTATAGTATAATAATATTTCATTACAAAATTATACCACAACTCGTTCAGCCATTCCCCAATTGATGGGCATCCCTATAATACATTTTTAAAAAATTCAGAAGTATAAATTGTCCCATCGGCCACTGAAGAAATTCACTATTTGTCATGAATTCTTAACCTTTTTTGTGTCATGGACCCCCTTGGCAATCTGGTGAATCTTATGAACCCTTCTAAGAAAACTGTTTTTAAATACATAAAATACATAGGATTACAAAGGAAACTCATATCAAAATACAGTTATTAAAAAAAAAAAATACAAGTTCATATGCTCTTCCCTCCCTGCCCTCCTCCCGGTCAGTACCTGAATTTGGTAGAATGCATTTTTACTCCATTGCCTTGTATGTATTTCTTACCTTTGGTTTTGCTTTCTTTAATTTTTTTTAAAGGATAGTATTGAGTTCAGAAACATCTGCAGTCATATGGCCCAGCAGCCAGAGGGACCGTATTTTGACCGAGACCTGAATACAGCCTACAAGTGCCTGAAGACCATCATCAAGAAGCTGATCCGTTCAATGTTGAGCCTCCCAGCTGATATCCGTGATTTGGCCTGTGTTGCTCTGAGGCAGGTTCTCCAGAATCTTCTGGATCTGTGAATGTTACTGATGTGTGAATTGAAGCCAGTCAGGCTGTAAGCTTTAGCCAAGGAGTTATTGTATATAGGCCTTAAAAGCAAAATGAGCCTTTGAGCCTCAGGCAAAATTGAGGGTTGTCTTCCAGACCCCTTAGAATTCTTTTCACATTTATAACAATCAGTAACAGGTAGCTGGAATTTTCAGGGATTTTTGTCATTTTTTCTGACTTGTTGTGGATGGGAATATCATTTGCTTTGGTTACATAATTGGATTAAGTGCATTAATTTCCCCATCAGATATTCCTTTCGACCTGTTACATATTTTTTTTCCATAGAGGCCTAGTTGTTAGTGCTAGTTTGTGGCTGAAGCTCTATGATTAATAAAAGTCTGAGCCATAAATGTGATATTTGATAACTGATATATGTTCTTTGTTGCTGTGTATAAAAGAGAAAGTGTTCATTTATTTCATTTCCTAGTAAAATTTCTCTAGAAATTTGAAGACTCTGTGTTAATACTTCAACTCTTGTTTCTGGTGTAGTGAATTTACTGTTTCACAGTTACTAAATGGCTTTCAAGTTTTCTGTCTTCAGTACCTTGGTTTGGAAATTGGAAGTGATGATAATCCCATTTAAGGTACTTGGAATAAAAGATGCTAAATAAAATATGAAGTATTGTGTTATTGCAGCCTGAGATGAAAATTTCCAGATTCCTTTTAAAATTGTTTTTATACATCCCACTTCAAGTAGGAAATCATGTGAAAAGAGGGGGGAGAAGTGGGTACGTTGGCCAGCCTCCCTTAAGCATTTCCAGTTGAGAAGGGAGGGAAGGTGACTTTGTGGACTTTTGGTAGCTCAGATGGGTACATAGCTAATCTTTCCTAGGTTTCCTGCAGTTTTCATGCAGACTGTATCCAGAAGAGAGGTCAATTAAACCTCTAATGTTCCCTTAACACTTTACTAGAAACAGTATCAGATTTAGGAGATAGGTTCCTATTTCCTAAAAAATTAGGAAATTGTGTGTGATTGGGAGGGTTCGGGAATGGGGAAAATGCTTCGTACTCTCACTAGTAACATAGCCAGGGTCTTAGATTTTCCATTGATTTTGGCTCTGGGAGTATGGACAGCTCATTTAAACTCCAGCAGGTATATCTACCACACAGAAATGTTTCCAGGATTCCTCTCTCTGTATGTTGATCCAAGATAAGCATCCTGATTCATACTTTTTTTTCCCCTTTTCATACTTTTTTTTCCCCTTTTATGGATAACCACACATCTGCCGAAAAGAATATTTGTATAAAACTTAGTTCTAAGAGAAAGATGGAGACAAAATGAAGGATGGAGATGGGGCAGAAAGGAAAGACCGAAGGGACTGGATTTCTTGGTCCTTTTTTTTTTTTTTTTTTTTTTTTTTTTGGGACAAGGCAATGGGGTTAAGTGACTTACCCAAGGTCACACGGCTAGTAAGTGTTATGTGTCTGAGGCCGGATTTGAACTTAGATCCTCCTGAATCCAGAGCCGATTCTCTATCCACTTCACCACCTAGCTGCCCCTTGGTACTTCTTGAGATGTGTCCCTATACCTCTGATATGCAAGTGAGGCTAGATAAATTGATCAGCAAACATTTGTTAAGGATCTACTGTGTACCAGACCCTTGTGCCTAAATACTGGGGATACAAAGAAAGACAGAAGCAGTTCCTTCCCTCAAGGGGGCTTACAGTCTAATGGGGGAGAGAATATAAAAACCAAGTACATATAAGATACATATATATGGGAAGTAATATTCTTCTGGGGGAAACGATCTATATTTCACGGTTACGTGTGGGGCCTGTTGCATTTTTTTTTCCTACCTACACATTTCAATTTTTCTAGTATTTTGATTTTTCAGAAAATTGTACCTAATTGAGTAGGGAAATAATTACTTTCTCAGTTCTGAAGCTTTATCTCCTGGGGTTAAAAATCCAGTTCCACAAACATTTGTTAAAATATAATTATCACAAAACGGTCAGAAACGGGTATTAAAATATTTCTGACAAAGTCAGTAGTCGGCTGGAAATGTATAGATGCTCACACTCTTGAGTTATTCAAGGAAGAGTTTCATTCAAGTGACAAGCATCCCATTCTTGGGGTGATAGGATTGAACAATGTCAATTGGTTAGCACCTTTTGGCAATGTGGCATAAGGGACAGAGTTCTATATGTGTGCTGAGGATGGCCTGGGTTCCAGTACTGTCTCTACCGCTAAACTAGCTTGTGACCATGGGCAAGTCATAGTCTGAGTCTCAGGCAACTTAGAAGTCTTGGGTTGTGATTTGTTTGTGTGGAGGGAGTTTCCACAGCAAGGACATCACGGGTCCCTGATTGCTCATACTTTAAGGAACCTCCATTAAAGATGTTTAAAGTGAGTACAAGTAGACTGGACTAAAACCAACAATTCCTGGATGGGTCTAGTTTTTCTTTAGATTTTTTGCCTTCTTTCTCCCTCATTTTTTCCAAAGGCAATGTGGCACAGTGGGTAAACTGCTGGATTTAGAGTCAGAAAACCTGGGTTAACTCTGTGTTCTTGGGCCTCAGTTTCCTCATCTCTAAAATATAAGGATTCTACATTGTATGTTCAGAGTTTCTTTCCATTTTGGACACCTGCCATCTTATGATGCCTCCTGCCTTCATTCGCTTCTGCCTCCAGCCCAACAGACCGCATAAAGGAGTTCTAAATGGAAAAACAAACAAAATAACTTAAAGGAAGTCAAATGTCAAAGCTTTGTAGTTGTGGCTATCCATGTCTATATTCAATAAAAGCACAGGACTCTAGCCCCAGCGGTGCTGGTGATTTCTTTTAGAATTTAGGAATAGTGACAGCAGAGAGAGTATCTTTGATTCAGCATTCTGTAGTTGGTGAATCATAGGCTCACAGAGCTGGAGCTCATATCCACGGTTACCTTTTCATTTTTCATGTGAGGAAACTGAGGCTCATGAGAGTTCAACAACTTTTACAAAGTCATAACGGTGGGCTCAAATAAGCATTTATTAAATGCCTGCTATGTATTAGCAGCTTGGCGGATCAGAAAAGCCTTCATGTAAGAAGATGGAGCCTGAAGGGAGTCTTGGGGTGGGGGGAAACGGGAGCATTCTAAGGAGGATGGAGGGTAAGGAGGGGACTGCATTCCAGACATGGGGAACAGCCGGTGCTAATGCAGGAAGATGGACTGCCGTGGACGAAGAAAAGAAAGGAGGCAGGCCATTTTGGCTGAGCGATGGAGTACATGCATGGGAGTAATATTTAGTAAGGCTGGACCAGGTTACAAAGATGCTGATTGGAGGAATTTTTATTTGATCATAAAGGTAATAGGGAACCACTGATGTCTGCCGAGGAGGGGAGTGACAGAGTTTGGGAAAATCACTTTGTTCGGTCCTGAGCAATGAAGCCTATCAGAAAAAGGAGGTACTGACAAAAAGGGCAGATCCCTGGGATGTCTTTTTCTCCATGGAATGGTGTTGGGTTTTTCCTCTTTTTCCTCTCCCCTGCCTTTCCTTCTTCTCCTGTATACTACAGGGAAGGGTCTTGAGAGGGTTATGGGTGGCAGCAGAGGATAGCGAGGTGGGCCTGGAGTTGGGAAGATCTGAGATCAAGTCCAGCCTCAGACACTTAACTAGATGCGTGACCCCAGAAAAGTCACTTAACCTCTGCCTCAGTTTCCACAACTGTAAAATGGGGATAATAATAGCACCTACCTCCCAGGGTTATCGAGAGGATCAAATGAGGTATTTATAAAGCTGCTTAGCACAGTGCCTGGCACTTAATAAATGCTTGTTTCTTTCCTTTAACTTCCCCTGGAGAAACAAATCCCCTGAACCCCTGGTTTAGGGAGGTTGTCCTAAATATTTGCCTTTAAAATTTCTCATAATGGGGGCAGCTAGTTGGCGCAGTGGATGGAGTGCCAGTCTTGGGAGTCAGGAGGACCTGAGTTCAAATCCGGCCTCAGACACTTGACACTTAGCTGTGCGACCCTGGACAAGTCACTTAACTCTGATTGTCTCACCAAAAGGCCAAAAAAAAAAAATTTCTCAATCTCTTTCACTTTGTTGAAAGCTTTGGGAACTTTCAAACTAACTTGATCATCAGTCTTTTTAGCAAGTTAATTTATGTTGAAATAGACTGTCCCTGTAAGTCCTGGAATGACATGGTTATTAGCTAGCTTCTCAGATTCTTTCTTCCCCACTACAATAAATTGAGTGAACATCTATTAAATACCTACTATATGCCAGGCAATGTGCTAAGGAATGGGAAGGTGAGTATCAAGAAATTAGGAAATCTTTATTAAAAACTGAAGATACAAATGCGGTCTCTGCACTCAAGGTTTACATTTGAATGGAGGGGACACCATGCAAATAACTAGATACATACAGAGTAGAGGAAGGCACAATGTTCCAGTAAACTGATGCTTTGCTTCATCGGGCTTTGACCAGCAGCGCGGTATAGTGGGAGAACACTTTTGGAGTCAGAAGACCCGAGTTTGAGTCCACTTTCTACTAGTATGTGTGTAATCTTGGGCAAATCATTTTCTCCTCTCTGGGTCTCTTTCCTTTTCTGTAATAGGAAGAGATTGAATTAGATGGTTTCTGCAATAGAAGGCCCCCTTCTGTCCTAACATTATTTTCTTATTTTAGCCCAATATCACTTTTATTAATTAAATTTTCTTTTTATTGCAATCATTTAAAATTATTTCTATATCTTAAGTTTTTTTACATTAATTCATTTCCATATAGATCCCTAACCCTCCCTGTTCCCACCAACTCACATCATATGAGAAAGAATTAAAAAAAAGGGTGGAGGGGGAAGCAGTTTGGCAAAATCAAATATCGCATCTATCCATAAAGGTAGTATATTCAGTGTTCCACATGCGTATCTTCCACCTCTGCCAAGAATGGGGAGTAGTACCCTGTCGCATCTCTCCTTCAGGGCCGGAAATTCAGTTCTTGCTATCTTCATTTGTTGTTGCTATTTTCATGTATGCTGTTGTAGTCGTTGATGGAGTTCCTTCTTGATTCTGATTACTTTCCTCTGCATCAGCATGTAGAAGACTTCTGTGCTTCCCTGAATTTCCGTATTCTTCATTTCTTACAATTGAGTCCTATTTCATGACATTCTGGACTTGGTATCAGGTAAACTTGAGTTTGAATTTTGTCTCAGATGCTGGCTGTGTGACTGTAGGCAGGGCATTTAGCTCTGGTGAGTCCCAGTTTTCTCATCTATAAAATCAATAAAATTATTGTCTATTAATCTGTAAAATTATAAAAATAACAATTATTCATATTATCCTCATATATAAAATGGGGATGATGACACCTACCTCAAATGTGATGAGCGGAATGTCTGTAGAACTCTTTGGTAAGATTTAGAGTGCTATGTAAATGTTAGCTATTTGGTATGATAGGGGTGTGTGTGTGTGTGTGTGTGTGTGTGTGTGTGTGTGTGTGTGTGTG
>NW_020951478.1:7106666-7167434 GCF_900497805.2 Vombatus ursinus
TGTGTGTGTGTGTGTGTGTGTGTGTGTGTGTGTGTGTGTGTGTGTGTTCTCATTCCCCAATTGATGAATGAATGAACACATCTACTTTTTCCATTCTTTGCTGACACAAAATGTACTGCCATGAATATTTTCACGTGTATGTACCCCTAACACTCTACCTGATCCTGTCCCCGTAAGATCGGCTTCCCTGGTTTAAGAACCCTTTTCCCCTTTCAGCTTCCTTTTATGTGTTGTCTTTCTCCATTAGAATGGAAGCCTCTTGAGGACGAGAACTATTTTCTTGTATTTGTATCCCCATATCATAGCACTGTGCCTGGCACACAGTAAGCACTTAGTAAACACTTTGCCTTTTGCCTTGCTTCAGATACTTACTAGTTGGTGACCCTGGGCAAATCACTTTTCTCAGACTCTGTTTTACATTCTGTAAAATGGAGATTATAAAATAGGACTTCCTTCATAAGATTGTTGTGAGGATCAGCTGAGATAATGTTTTGCAAGCCTTAAAGTGCTTTCATCATTTATTATTATTAATAGCAAAGGCATTGTACTAGATGATCTCTAAGACTCTTCCAGCTATGAAACCCTTGGATCTTTTTTTCTTCTATTGTTCTGTTTACTCTTTCTCTAATTATTTCGTGTAAGATAGATTAGATTATAAGGTCCTGGGAAGTCACAGTGCTAAATATCTGGCCCCTCTTCCCCCACAGTACCTAGCACAAATATAGGGACAGTAAATATTTATTGATTGTGCATGTTCCCTGACTACATAGTGCTTCCTTTTGTTGACCCCTACCTTAACCAACAGGTAGAACTAGGGCTTGGAGGTTTGCCCTGCTGCCTTGTTTGAGGCAATCAATCCTTCTTTTTTAGGGATTGATAATCAAATCAACATTACTTTTGCTCCAGTAAAGGACATGAGAATCTCCTACCTCAAGGCTCTGCTCAGTATCTCTGTGATTCTTAGTTGACTGGGGCAAAGCCAAAGTTCCCTTCTCTCACCACCTCTGCCTTTTGTTTAGGGGTAGTTAGGTGGCTCAGTGACCCAGAGTGCTTGGCCTGAGGTCAGGAAGACCTGAGTTCAAATCCAGCCACAGACACTTACGAGCTGTGTGACCTAGGACAAGTCACTCTTTGCCTCAGTTTCCTCATCTGTAAAATGAGGATAATAATAACATCTGCCTCCCAGTGTTGTGAGGATCAATTGAGATAAGATTTGTAAAGTGTCTTGCATAGTGCATGGCACACAGTAGCATTTATGTAAATGCTGGTTGTTATTGTTGTTATTATTCTCATATATGTCAGCCCTAATACTCTGTTTTCCCTATTCCACTCTTCCCTACCTTACCCTATCTGATTTCTGGTGTGCCGTCTAGAACTCCTGTTCTATTGTTAACACACTTCCCTTTATATTAGACCTGTGTCCTTGATTATTTTATAGAAAATTTCTATTTTCTTATACGTGTTGTTGACTCCCACTAGAATATAAGCTCCTTGAAGGCAGGGACAGTTTTGTTTTATCTTTTTATCCTCAGAACAATGTCTGTTATACAGTGGGTGCTTAATAGATGCTTACTGAATTATTGAATCTGGGATGTCCTTTGCATTGGTGCACACCTGAACATTACTAGTCATTCAAGGCTTTAAGTCTCACCTCCACTAGAAAACTTCCTTGACTACCCACTCTCACAGTGTACTCAGTGAACTGAACTGAAATAGTGTCGATCTTGACTGTCCAGCTCACCTGAAACTTAATCCCATATTGGTTTAGATCTCTAACCATCACTTTATGTGCATGCTTTTTCAGATTGCACATTGCTTGAAGGTAGAGAGCATGTCTTGTATGTCTCTGTATTGTCTTCCCCTAGAGGTTGCTTGACAAATCTTTGCCGACTGTGGATATCCCGAAAGTTGAGAGGCAATGGAAAGGGCACTGGAGTGGTAGTCAGAAGACTTGGGTTCTAGTTCCGTTCTTGTTCTTAACTTGGCTCTGTGGGTCTGAGCAAAGCCACTCCCTAACCTGAATCTCCAGTTCCTCTGTCAAATGAGTGGGTTAGCCTAGAATCCAGAGATCATCTGTAAGGCCCCTTCCAGCTTCTACATTCTGTGAGTCTGTAATGCTTACGCTCGTTAGACATAGCAGAAGAAAGGTGCATAGGAGGGAGCTCGTCCACTCTTACGTATTTATCATGAGAAAAAACCGTATTTCCATAGAGAGATATCTGATTCCTTTAGCTTCTCTCCCTAGGCCCAGGTCCCTTCCCTAGCTTCTTCTTTCTCTCGCTATGTAGTCACTATATTTATATTTTCAATCAGTGCAAACTCTATTATGGGAAACCTAGAAAACACAAAGGACTTTTGTCTTCTTTAGTTCTCCATAAGGCATGGAGCAGCTAGGTAGCACCACAGAGTGCCTGACTTAGAGTCAGGAACGTTTGGGTTAATATCGGCTCTCCAACACTTACTAGCTGTGTGACCCTGGGCAAGTCACTTAACCTCTGTTTGCTTCAATTTCCTCATCTGTAAAAGGGGAATCAAACCCCAGGGTTATTGTGAAGATCAAATAAGAAAATAGTTATAAAGCTCTCAGCACAGTGGCTAGCACATAGTAAGTGCTGTGTAAATATTAGCTATTTTTATTACTTTGAACTCTCTCTGAGTTCAGATCTGGCCTCAGATACTTACTAGCTCTTGGCAAGTCACTTAGACCTGTTTGCCTCAGTTTCCTCATCTGTAAAATGAGCTGGAGAAGGAAATGACAAATCACTCCAGTATCTTTGCCAAGAAAACCCCAAATGGGGTCATGAACAGTCAGACATGATTGAATAACAACAAATTATTGTTGTTATCATCATCACAGCTCAGTGCTTGACTGAGAAAGAAGCTCTGTGGTTTTTTTGGCAGCCCCCAAATGGTATATTATCACCTAACTCTCCACTGTTTCCAAGTTGCAAAAGTTCATATTATACTTCTATTTTGTACCTGAAATAAAATGTTTCTTAGTCTCCATACCTCTGCTCCTGTTTATTTGGAAATCTAAACGTTGGCAACTTAGGGCAATCTTCCTTCTTGGGTCTTATTTCTTGGAGGAAGGAAATGAAATGTGAGGAAGCTGTAATATATGATCTCTATGGTTTCTTCCAAACTAAGAATTTGATGAGTCTCTGAACTGCTCCCAGATCCTTCTCTGGGAGAAAGGGAGATAGACTAGCCCTGGACAAAAATGTTGAAAGTAAGACCTTTCTCCCTCCCTTTCTTTTACCCACTTCTGTTCTGTCTTTCCCTCTCTCCCCTTTTGCTGCCTTGTGACTACCAGACCATTAGTTCCATTACACTATACCTTTTTATTAACTTTCCCAAGTCTTGGTTACAAGGTTTTAATCTATCTTTCAATTTTCTAGGCTTACTGTCCTCAGTTAAAACAGTGCGAGGTGATGATCTGATCCTTTTTTTAGAATTATATCCCCCCCTGTAACTCTAGTTCAACTGAATGTAGTCTTTAGCAGGGATCTGGTGCACAGCCACAGACTTAACACTACTTTTCCATCCCTCTTTCTAGCTGGTAATCCCTGGAAGACGATGACAATAATATTTTTGATGCAGTTGAACTAGCTTTTCAGCTTAAATTAAATTTAAATTTCCTCTGTAGTGCCTCAGTGACACTTTATTATGGGATTTCACAATTCTTGCAGCAGTCCCAGGAATATTTCCAGGTCCCTCAATTAAGCACATAGTTCACTATTTCTCCCGTAGCTTAGTTGCTGAATTTTCCATGAAAAACTGGGGGCAAGCTCATTATTCAGTGGTATTGTGGCCTTTAAATCAAATGGGGATGGTTTGGAGTCGATTATGTTCCTAATCCTGCTTTCCACCCTGAATTTTGCTGCAGAATGTTACAGCATCCCAGGCCAAGTGTGTTCACAGCCCTAAGCTTAGTGTTACACCAAACAAGTCACATCATTTAGGGGGATGGATGCCTATAGGCTGAGTCAGAGAATCTATGGACCCACAAAACTAACCTCCAGGGTCATGTCTGACAAGGCCAGCCACTCATTGGCTATATAACAACAACCAAAAAAATGACTGGCTGGAAAAATTATTGTGATTGATCTATTAATTCCAGTTATCTTGCTAACTGAATCCTATCAGTTTCTTAAATTAATGAAGATTATATTTTAGGTAAATTAAGGCACTGAGGAAGAACTGACAAAATCCAGTTGCTTCAAAGGTACAGAGATTCCTGGTTTTAATCAGAGGGTCAGTATAAATATGTGATTCCTAAGATATATTTTGTTATCTCCTTTTAATTTATGGTGACCATGTTTTCCAAATCCCAAACCAAAGCATGTATTTAAGAAAGGATATTCCTTTCACAAAGAAAGTACTTTTTTTTTCTTTAATCTTCTTTCCTGGAAAATCTGACATATGTCATCACCATATTTGTACTCTCCCCCTCCCCATAGTATTTCCATCAGGGTATCATTGAATTACTGTGAGCATAGCATATTGCTGAATGGAACAGAAGGAATTCTGGAGATGACTTTGGGTGCTCCCTCTAACACAATATTAGTATAATACCCTAGGATTGTGCTTAGCACAATTCATGTTGACCAGCTAATTGGTTATCATCGGATTGTCCTTTGGGTCACCCACAACTTTGGTCAGCAATCCACAAATCCATTGATTCACTAACAGAGCACTGCCATGGAAACACTTAGAAGAAGAGTGGATTTTAGTGTCAAAAAACATCCTGGGATCGTCTTCCCAAGCATTTCACTTGTCTCCTTCTATACTCTTTTGAAATAGGTTCATTGTAAAGATGAAAGTTTGCCAAATAAATAATTAAACCACCACTTTTGGTAAGCAGTTAACCCAGTAAAATATTCAAAGATGTCATCTTAGAATAAATCCCATTCATGAACAGCTGGAATAAATTAATCACAACGTTTATAGAGTTCTTATAATGTACCAGGAATAGTGCAAAGCCCTGGTGATACAAAGGAAAAAGTGAAAATAGTCCCTGTCCTCAACAGGCTTATTACTGGACTTGCTGCTACCATTGGCCCACCTTTTAAAACCAGACCAACAGAAGCCATTCCTGGAAGGAACTAAGCCACGTGGCTTTGAACTCTCTGGGATTTTGAGGCCTCAGTGTTATTCCAGCCATTTTTTGCCCCACTGCCATTCAGTTCTCCCCTCCCTCCCTGTTTTTCTGAGAAAGTGACATTACTATCCTCACTGCCAAAATGTTTTTACATGTAATTGAGAAAAAAGCAATATAAAAAACACAAAAAGGTGGTAAGGGAACATAAGCAGGGCAGTTTTATGACTTCCATGATAAATATCATATGCAGAAGTTAATATTTTCATATACAATCTGATTTTTTGTTCTTTTATTGTATAATAAATGTTCATATTTGTTCACAAATGCTAAATTTACAATTAAAAATTTAAATGAAGGGGGGAAAAGGGTCTTACCCAAATGAATTAGAACTGATTCCAACAGATCTGTTCAGTGCAGCTCGAGTCCTCTCTTCTCCCACTCTGTTTCCCACAGAAGCCAGAAGTCATAACTAGATAGTTCAGTAGTTTTGTTAATTTCAATTTTATTAATTTCTTCTTTGGTTTTCAGGATTTCTAATTTGCTATTTAATTGGGGATTTAATTCTTTTTCTAGCTTTTTTAGTTGCATGCCCAATACATTGATCTCTCTATTTTATTCATGTAAGTATTTAGAGATATAAAATTTCCCATAAGAAACACTTTTGCTTCATCCCATAAGTTTTGGTATGTTGTCTCATTATTGTCATTCTCTTGGATGAAGTTATTGATTGTTTCTATAATTTATTATTTGACCCACTCATTCTTTATTATTAGATTATTTAGTTTCCAATTAATTTTAGTCTATTTTTCCATGGCCATTTGTGAAATGTAATTTTTATCACATCATGGTCTAAAAATGATGCATTTAATATTTCTGCCTTTCTGCATTGGATTGTGAACTTTTTATGCCCTGATACATGGTCATTTTTTTGTGTAGGTGCCATGTACTGCTGAGAAAAAGGTATATTCCTTTCTGTCTCCATTCAGTTTTCTCCAGAGGTCTACCATATCTAACTTTTCTAAAATTTTTTCTTGTTTATTTTGTGGTTAGATTTATCCAGTTCTGAGAGGGGGAGGTTGAGGCCCCCCACTAGTATAGTTTTGCTGTCTATTTCTTCCTATAACTGCTTTAACTTCTCTAAGAGTTTGGATGCTATACCACTTGGTGAGTATATGTTTAATAATGATATTATGAAAAGTATCTCTTAAAGGAGCTTACAGGGGAAAGAGGAAGAGAGATTCCACTATTTACATAGACAGGTAAATAAAAATTTTGAGAGGGTAGAAGGCATTAACACATGGCTCGAAAACTTCTATTTTGTTTTGTTAACAACTGCCAGAGCAGTCATGGATTTGCCTCTATTTAGGCTCTTCTGATCTATCAGACTAGGCCTCTTTTATCTTAGGTCTTCGATCTATATTGAAATGAGACTGGCTTGGGAGATGGGAAGAATTGGAGAGGGTCAAGAGTAAACCCTAATTTGTCTTTATTCTCTTCAAAGTTGGGATTCCTGTAACTAATGGGAAGAATATTATTCCTAGCCGCAAATATTCAAGAAGTGTGGATGAGAGAAGCCTTTCCTCCCTGTGGCAGATCTGTTTTCTTCCTTGAAGTCATTATTGTTCCCATGCTTCATCTTCCAGTCTTGTGGAAGTATGGGATATAACTGCCCCCATCTGCCACTTCAGGCAGTGCTGGTTACTGCTGCCCTCAGCCCTGAGCTGAATTTACCCCAGGTAGAATTTCAGCTAGTTAGCACGTTGAATGTACTTGTTGTTGAAGTGGATAACCAAAGAGAAGGATGAATACTCCTGTCAAATAAGTGTTATAGAGTGGAAACAGACCCAGATTTGGAATTAAAAAAACTTTGGTAAGGGACCTAGTTCTTCTACTTACTAACTATCTGTGTGACCTTGAACAAGTTACTATTCATCTCTGGACCTCAGTTTCTTCATCTGTAAAATGAAGGGGTTAGAGTACTATGAGATTGATCTGTGATCTATCTCATCCCCACCATTTAATCATTCCACAGCACAAAAATGATTTCTCCTGTTTTTGAAACTATATGAATGAAAACATAAATGATAGTTCTTTTTTGCCTTGGTTCAATAGAGTGTATTTCCACATGTGAATTTCTCTTTCCCAAGTAATATCACACACATCATGATCTCAGTATTTCCAAATGTGACTTTGTCCTTTTAAGTGATTTCCCATATTTCATGTTCACATGAGACCCCTTAAAATATTATAGTGGTGACACTGACCTAGCTAGAATAAAAGCAGCATCAGCCTTTTCACTTTTAAAGCATATTCCTGGTGCTCACAACTAGACTATAAAACATTTTGAGGGTCTGAAACGTTGCTTATAAGGTTCTCTACAGGTATGTTCTAATACAAAGAAAATTCACATACAATAGTTCTGTCCCAATTTAAAGATATATATTATACATATATATGTGTGTGTGAGTGTGTATATAATCTATCTATATATGTATATTTTTTCAAAAAGTTTTTTTTCCTTTTTTAGAAAAAAATTGGAAGCTTTCATGTGGATTATTGGTTTTTGGATAACTTTAAATATAATTTTATGGAGTTTCATATAAAAAGACATGACAAATATTCCTCTTTTGTGTGGGGAAGTATTTACTGGGATCTCTATTTCAAACCAAACAGGCAAAAACAGATTGTGAAATTAACACAGGATAAGTGTATTATGGGAAATGAACAGTATTCAGGGAGAGTATATTTTCATAGACTGTACTGAAAACAATGGAAATGTCTTCACACCTACTTCCCAAGACCAACTAAGCTTACAGAAGTCTGAGCCTTAGCCTTCAATGGCACTAAATTATTTATTGTTCCCCATTGTTCTAGAACACCCAGTTAAGAACTACTTCACAAATCCTCTTTACAGTCAACCTCCATTGTATCTGTACTTGTCATATGGGGGGAAATGAAATTCACTTATAGGGGAGTTAATTCCTAATTATTCAAGAATGGATTAGACAGCTTCTTCCTCAGTGACCTCTTCACTAAGTTGTTCCCAGCTTTTATTCTCAGCTTCTCCACCAAAAGGGGATGGGAGTTGGGGGCAGGGAAAGCAAAAGGGGATGAAACACAAATGAACCCATCTTAAGGGTGGATTCTGAATTATACATCTGTCATGTTGAACCGTTTTGATATTTATGGAATAAAAGTAATAAGAACAATAATAAGCAGTGCTTTATGTAATAAGAGCAACTATCTATGATATTTCCACTGGAAAATGCTTTAAATAATTCACGAAACCATTTAGTTTCTGCACTCACAGCTCAGCTGGACCTTTAAATATCTATCTTCATACCAAGAAGAATTTCATTTGAATATACTATTGCATGTGTTGCATTTGAGATAACTCAATTCAAACCTTTTCTGGTCCCTCCAAGGAATTGAGAGGAGACTGTAGGTAGGAACAAGTTAAATTTCATTATGTTATTTTAAATGATTTTCAAAGCATTGTTTTTATTGGGCCACACTAACAATGCTTGGATCCTTCCATCTGTCTCTTCCCCCATCTTATCATTATAGCTGTGCTGATATCATAAAAGGAACCACATGAAAGAAAACCCACTCTGGAAGGGTCAATAGTGTATCTGTTTGAACAGTGCTCTCTAGAGTGTCTAGGGGGGTGATGTGCAAAGAAGGTCTTAATAAGAAATTTTTCATGTATTCAGTACGAAAACATTGTTGGTCCCTTGCCTGACCTTTTATTTCCTTTTTTCCTTCTGTTCTGTACTTCCCACTCTTCCAATGGTGAGAATTCATCTTTGAATAGCAGTAGCATCTCAGAAAATCACTGTGTGTATACATGTGTATCTATCTATTTATATCTCTTTATCTGTGTACATATTTAGGGCAACTAGGTGGCACAGTGGGTAGAGTGCCAGACTTGAAATCAAGAAGACTCATCTTCCTGAATTCCAATCTGGCTTCCTACACTAGCAATATAATCCTGGGCAAGTCACTTGACCGTGTTTGTCTCAGTTTCCTCATCTGTAAAATGAGCTGGAGAAGGAAATGGCAAATCACTCCAGTATCTCTGCCAAGAAAACCCCCAAGTAGGGTGATGAAGAGTCAGATACAACTGAAAAATGACTGAACAACAACATATATATTTATATATGCACACATGTCTGTCTATCTTTATCTATTGATTGTATCTTTTTAGGATGGAATTTGTGAACTTTGAGATTGAACCCAGGCCCTTATTTCATTTTCTTGCAGTCATATTCCCAGCATATATGGGTGGGGGGGCAGGGAGTGAAATAGCAATGTCAGTGCAAAACTTGCCAGATGAGAAGATGCTTTCAGTCTGTCATTATGGGGAAGAAGCAGGGATAGAAAGAGTTCTGACTTTGTAATTTAAGGGTCTGAGTTCATATTTTGCTCTTCTACTTCTGCCTGCCCAGTCTAAGCTTTCCTATCCATAAAATGATTGGACTGGATGACCTATATAGAATCCTTTTCAGCTAATAATTCTATGAGCCTTCTCTATCTAAGACCATTCACAGGCAAATTGGAGCTCTTTTAGAAACAACTGACCCTAAGCAACAATCGCTTCTCTGAGAATCTGGAGACTTAGAGCCTTGAGTCCTGGCTTTTTTACTAAGTAGTTTTGTGACCTTAGGCAAGTCACTTTGCTTCTGTGGGTCTTATTTTCCTTTTCTATCGAATGAGACAGTTGGACCAGGCAAGCTCGAAGGCTGCTTCCAATTCTGGAATTCAATGAGATTCTTTGCTCTGAGAGAGAATTTCACTTAAGCTAGTAGCTTATTAAATATTCCAAGTTGTCATTCAGTTTGGGGAAAAAAAAAACAGCTCTCTGGATAATTTAATTTCAATTCATTGTAGGTGCTTCATAACTACTTTGACGTGGCAGCCTGGCATAGCCTATGTGTCGAGAAGACCAGTTTAAGTGTTGGCTTTGACACATACTGGCTATGCTATCCTTGTCTTTTTCATTGTACCATGTTAATGGAAATGCTTGTTTTATTCTGTGAATTGAAAATAAAACACATTTTTAAAAAGTTAAAAAAAGAGAGTTAATACTTTGGGTTTGAGTTTCAGCACATCTGGCCCCCATCTCATCCATCAGGCTGCCTTCCCCTGACACCACTCCCTGGCTGGGACTGTTGGCTAGATTGACCTCTATTAGACTGAAAACACCTGAAGGGCAGCCTTTTTCTTTGGATCCTCAGCCTTTAGCACAGTATAACATACACAGTAGGTGCTTAATGTGTTTTACTATATTGGATTGAGCAATTGTCTTGATTCTGAGGGGGTCGCATAGTTTAGCCTATTTCTCTGGGCCTCAGTTTCCTCAGTTTCTCTGAGGCCCTTTCAGTTCTAGCTCTATGATTGGATGACCTATGAAGCCTATGGTCTGATTTTCCCCACAGCTGTTGCCCACTTTCCCAAGCTACCTTGAGTTTAATTACTTTGTATGTATTTGCATTTATTAATTTTATGCTATATATATGTCTATATGTATTTTCTCCCTTGATAGAATGTAAGCTCATTAAGAGTATTGATTGCTTTATTCTGTGTGTGTATGTGCATATACATATGTATGTGTATAGAGATATATAGTCTGTGTGTGTATATGTGTGTATATATACATATGTATATATGTTCTGTGTGTGTGTGTATGTGTGTGTGTGTGTGTGTGTATGTGGAGGCAGACAGACAGACTGGCACAGGTAAGTAGAAGCTTACCAAATACTTGTTGATTGATTGCTTCATTTGACTGATCAGGTAGGTAGGCAAGGCCATACTCTTCAACAAAAGCAGTATTAAATAGAGAAGTAGTTTGACATTCCAAAACAAAGGTCAAATCTATGTTGTAAGCAGTGACAAATTAGAGACACCCCCCTCCCCCATTGGAGAACATTTAATTTTAAAAAATAATGCTTGACAGTATCTTTTTCTTGGCACCATTAGTTTATACTGAAAATTTCCAGAACCTTTCTTTCCCTAATACTCTTTTTCAGAATGAAATTCTAGGGTCAAGGTCATTAAAAAGAAAACATTATTAAGCTCTTTGAAATTCCATTGGGCTTTAGTGATTTAAGAATCTCTTGGGATATTTAATGTAAATTTTGCCAAAACATTCAAATAAACTAAAAAATCTTACAGTGTTTGAATTCTCTCTCTTCTCCATTCTTCCTCCTCCCTACCCTTTTGAAAATGCTTGTAGGACTGGGGGACTGTGGCTAATGATGAACTATCTTACTTTTCAAGGTCCCTGGAGGGAAAAGATCTCTGTGGTTAATTTCAGGTTCAAAATACACTGACCTGAGAAAGAACAGTTCTGAGAACCAGCATCTATGCTACTGATATTCTTTGGAAAATTCAGCCTTTTCTTTTATCTTAATGGTGCAATGGGAGACTATCCTCTCTTTTAGAAAATAGGGCAGAGAGTTTGTGATGCGGATGGCCCCACAGAACGTCATCACCCTGGGGGTGTCTCCAACTCCCAATATGACAGGTACTCCCTTGGGTAGTGTGGCTGTCGTTTGAATGTCAGGTCCCCTTTCACAGTGAGAAATGGAAAATGTTTGAAGTTCAAAAGTACTTACTACCCCCAAATAACGTGAGAAATCTTCTTCCATTGATCTATTGTTGTGCCTTTTGGCTCAAAATATCATGAAGAAAGACACCATGTCACAAACAGAGCCTCTAAAGTGTTTACTTTTTCATGACAAATACTATAATTCTCTTCATGTAGTGAGTAAACATTGTTTATGCAGCTGTGATTTCTTAAAAGAATCCTGACATTCTGCTCAGCTAAATCTTTGTTTCAAAGATACACAGACATAGGTATTCTACTCCCCTCACCCCCATCCTTTTAATGTGGATTTTTCAAATAAGATCACCCAATTAAGTATAATTATTTTGCATGAGATCCACAAAATCAATTTGTTTTTGTTGGTTAAATGTTTCCATCTTGTGTTGTTATGTCCTTCCCTTAAAGAGTCCCCTTTCTCATCTGAGAAGCCTTTCCATGAGCATCCTTGAATATAAGATCACATGTTAAGTGGTCCAATGAAGAACTAGGATGAACTTTTAGGAGATTTCAGTTCTTTGTATAGTTGAGGTTCTACCCTCATGAGACAATGTAAAATCACCTTATTGTATTTAACTTGCCAAAGGCAATGTTGACCCATTGGAGTAATGGAGTCAAGTGGAAAGCAATTTTTTGGAGTGAAAATTATATAATGACTTAGCCCACAGCTCCATTTTGATATTATTTCCAACTCCCTTTAGCTTAAGACCAAGCATTTTCTATTTAATGAATGAATGAATAAGTGAAAAAAAATATTGTTACCCAAGATGAATTTCCAAGAAAGAAACCTCTCTATTTGGAATTAAGTAGATGTAAAGCAAAGAAATATGTTATCATTTTAAACATTCTACATTGAAGACACTAAAACTGAGATAGTATGACTCAATGGAGAAAATGCCATGTTAGTCAAGAAGACTTGGATTATGAGTAAGGAGACTTGGGTTTGAATCTTGTCTCAAACGCAAACTTGCCAGCGTGATCAGTGCTGGCCAAATCATAGGCACTGTTTGGGCTTTGCTTTCTTAGTCTGTGAAATAATGAAGTCAATGGTTTCTAAGGTCCTTTCCAGTTCTAATGATCATTTGTTATTAATTTCTCATGGGGCTTCCTTTTAAATAAGGTTATCCTTAGATATCTAGGTGTATTCAAGTATTTGGGGAGCCCCTTATGGAATTTAAAAAAACAACAACTCTGAATTGGGTATGCTTTGTGTGATTCCTTAGTGTCACCAAGAGATAGACTCTAAACCTCAGTTTCCTTATTTTCAAAATAAGGAGATTGAACTAGATTGTAGAGCTCACAGGATATTGAGCAGGAAGGGACCTTAGAACTCTGGTTTCTTCTACCTCTGATATATCTTTAAACTAGGTTTCTTCAAAAACAAACAAACAAAACCCTCTTCACCGTGATGCCATTTTCATAACTGCCTCTATTCCTTTGTTTTTTTTTCCTTTATCTTCCAAAACCAAGAAAAAAGTACAAACAATTTTTCCCAAAAATTCTGCAGTTTCCTGGGCAGAAGTCTTATTTTGTATCCCAGGAAGAGATTTTAAATTCTAGTTCCCAAATAAAGCTTTGCCAAGAGGTCCTCCTTTTAAAAACAAACAAACAAACAAAAAACTCTTCTTTATTGGAACTCCAAGAATTGCAGAGTCCTATAAACTGTTATCATGAGAGTATTTCAAGTAACCAGTCAAAAAAGGACACCAAAGCAACACTAATGTTCTTAAAATTATTTGTCAGCTATTCCCAGGACCTCAGACATACATCCATCAGGTTTAAGTGCAGGAATAGGATAAGAACCTTGGGACTAGATGGGTTTTAGGATTGGGACAGGATTAGGAATTTTGCAGATGAATTAGACCTTCAGGTCACAGAATGAGAAATAGAAGCTCCCTGTGGTAGCTGAGATACAGGTATGAGGCAGAGGGAAGAAAAAGGGAGAGTACAGGTGTGCTCATGCATGGGATTTAATGTGAAGTCTCTGCAGGGATTGTTATAGTTGAGTTGGGCTTCGTTTGCATTTGCTTCCTTCTTACATTGTAAAGCATCCAATTCCAAAGGGGTATTCTATACCCTGTGTGTGTGTGTGTGTGTGTGTGTGTGTGTGTGTGTGTGTGTGTATCACTACATAAATGAAGAGGAGCTATCAAATTATTTTCAATAAATAATTTTTTGTTGGTAATTTTAAGAGATCAAACAGCTACATTCATACTCAGTCCTCCTTGTGACCAGTGGCATATATTTACATAGTGGTTGATTTGAATTTAGTGGTGTGGTTGTAGGTCACATAAGGGAGGTTTTCTCTGTATAAATGAACAAATCCTTTGAATCTGAATGATTACTTTCACCACCATCATGTTCTAGCCATCTGGGCTACCAAAGCTAAGTTCGGGAACTTTGGTATCTGGATGAATTTCTTTAGGGCCTGTGGGAACTATTCCATAAATGATTTTAGTGCCTTAAATAGTCTGCTAAGATCCTAATGAAGTCAAGAGAGCTTCCAAAGTTCCTCTGCTTTTCAAGATGTATGGAGTAGGTGAGATGTGGGGAAAACTTAGTGCTATCTTTGAGTTTAAAGAACATTCATACAAAGGAGTGACAAGTCATTTAACTACTCTGGGCCTCAGTTTCCTATCTGTAAAATAAGGAGAGTGGACTAGACGCTCTTTCACATCCCTTCCAGCTAAACACCTATGATGCTATGATGTTATGCATAAACATGTATTTAAGCTTAATTTTCTTTTGAACCAAAAACATTGTTTTTTACTTCTGTGGAAAAACTATGTAGATACTACCTCTGCAGATTTTTTTTCCCTAAATAATCCTTTGCCCAAAATTATGATCTTTTAAAAATTTTTAAAATTTGCATTGCTTTGTTTTTATATTACCTACATTTTCTCATCACATCTTGCCCTCTGCTCCAAAGAAGTACCCTTTATAATAAATAATTTAAAAATAGAAAAATATTCAGTAAAATTTACCAGTGTTTCAAAATAGTCCAATGTCATGAAATGTTTTACGTCTGTGATCTCTCAATTCAGTCAACAAGCAAAGGCAAGTATCTTCACATCTCTTTTTGGGGGTCAGACTTGATCATTATAATTTATTAACATTCAGTTTTAGTTTTCTTTTTTTCCCCTTTGTTGTAGTTATTATACATGTTATTTTCCTGGTTTTGCATACTTCATTTTACATCAGTTTACATAAATATTCCCATGCTTTTCTGTATTTATCATATTCATCATTTTTAATGCTTAGCACATGGCTAGACATTAGGTGCTTAATAAATGCATATTGATTTGTTGATTTTTACATGTGAAAGTAAAGAGAATGGTCTTAGAATTGATTGCCTATCAGATATTGATGAAATGCCAGGGTGATGAGGATTTTATTCAGTGTGGTACATGCTGATCATTGACTTTGGAGTCAGAGAACCTGGGTTCAAACCTTGCCTCTGGCTTTGAGCAAGTCTTAACCTCTCTGGGATTCAATTTATTCATCTGTAAAATGATGTGGCTTGACTAGTAGGTGATTTCTAAGTTTCCTTCCAGTTCTCAATGGATGATCTTGGGGCTAGTCATTGTAGCTAGTATGCACCTGCTGAATTAATACATTTCTTGTTCTACTCCCTTCATCTCCTGTGATTCAGTCGTCACTCACAGGGATGCAGTTACAGTCCTCTGGATGTGCATCAGATGCCATACTAATAGGACAGTCAGTGAGGTGAATCTACTCAGGGTTCTACTTGTTAATCATTCTCTGGCTGTTTTGAATAACAGGGCTTAAGGCTTCTGGAATTCCCATTTAAAGCAGTTGTCACTGGATATTTTTACCACATTTTAGAAAATCAATATTCTAGTGCAAAAATCATCTTGATACTTGTGAGTGAAGTCTGTTATAATGAGAGTTGTTTTTATTATCATTTGATATTGAAAATCAAACATAAATTGACTGTCCTAGAATCCCAAATGAGGGCTCCTATGAAGAGAAAGAACATCTCATACTGTAAAAAAAATTTTTTTTTTACTGTTACGGCCAAGGATTCAAAAACTACTGAGAACTTCTGAAATTCAAAAGCAGATTTCACAGTAACTTCTCTGCTATTGGGAAAGAGTCTCCTCTCCTCTCCTATTTTCTTCCTCCTTTTGCCTTTTCTCCTCTTTTCTCTTTTTTCTCCTTTTCCCTCATTAAGTTCTCCTTGTCTTAAAAAGGCATTAAAGGATTTTTCAGAAAGGCTAGTTTAAAAATAAAAAGTAATCCGTTTAATTTTTTTGAGACACTGGTTCTCTTTTCCCACCATGTCAGCTAGTGGTAAAAAAACGTATTTCCCAATTTTTTCTCCTCATTCGACCTTCGCAAACATCATATAAAAGACTACATTCTCATGAATCTATGAATTTTTCCCAATAGTACACTCTGAGAAGTCACTAATTACCCCAGAGAAGAAACTAGCATCCAGCTGTCCAGAATTTTAATGGAGTCTCATTAACTTTGCCTGAGGAAGTCTGAGTTATAATCTATTAGTTCTCATCATTATTAATATAATGTCTTGAGAACCAGGCAGTGAACAACATTTATTGAGGTTCTGCTTTGTGAAGAGCACTGTGGTAGTGGATATAAAAGTGAAAGAAATCGTTCCTAACCTTACATAGCTTACAGGCTTCTTACAAAAAAAGTGGAAAACTCATTGCCTAGTTGAACTCTAGACACAGGTTTCAGTCATTGGCTTCTGGTGTTCTTTTACTCATGAAATACCCTTCTGCCCCAGGACATAGAAAATCAAATGTATGTGTGCCCTGATTCACAACAGCAGCAAAATGAAGCATTTTAAAGTTGCTTATTATGTGCCAAGGAACTGTGTTAGGTGGGGAGGAGACAAAAAATGGCAAAAACCTAGCCTGCTCTCAGGGAGCTACAGTCTAATGGAGGAGACCAGCATACCAAGACCACATACAAGGAAAAAAACACAGGATAAATTGACAATAATCTCAGAGGGAAGATATTTGCGTCAAGAGATGCCAGAGAGCTGGGGATGAGTAAAAAGTCTCATTAGGAGCCCTGAAGATCATAATTAGCAGAGGTGGTCAATGAACGGGGAGAACAACAGCACAGGCTTTTAAAAGAGCTGGGTAGAGCCAAAGGAATGTCAGAGAATGAACAGAGCAGAAACAGCTGCTTGGAATGGAGAAGATGATAGCAGTGGCTGACAGAAGGAAAGCAGGACACCGGTTTTTTTTTTTCTTTTTTTCCGTGAAGGAGAATTATCTTTGGACAAGAGAAAGAACAAAAATGCTGAACAGGGAACCAGTATGCAAAATAATTCAGGGAAAGGTCAGAGAGAGCCTACCTGGCTTCAGTGAGGTCATGGGAGGGTCACAAAATCTCAGCATTTCAGAGAAATGCTCAGCATTCTTCTAACCCATATCCAAGATAGAGTCACAACCATAACATCTCCACTGAGTGGATATCAACCTCTTCCTCATGACCTCCACTGCTTCCTGAAGTAGCTTCTTCTATTTTTGGATGGCTTCAATTGTCTGGAAATTTTTCCTAATATAAAACTGAGAGAAATGATTATTTTTCTTTTATATTAATAACCAATTAATGTGGGGGGGAGAAGGATCCAGGTTTTTTTTTGTTTTTGTTTTTTTCCTTTTTATTTCCTCATTCAGAGTCCAGCCTCTCAAAGGCATTTCTGACCCTGTGCAAAGAATTCACCACACCCAGACCATCTTATCTGGTGGAATTCTTACCTCACCACTGTTCTTGTTTGGTTGGAGGCTAGATCCTTTTGTGTAGATTGCCAGAGATGGGAGTGGTCTGGCTTGAGATAAGTCTCTCCAGATCATGTGTGACATTAGAATAGGCCCGCCTCATTATAATATTCATTCTCTTGTTAATTGTTCATCAGAGTTGATTTCCATCTGTTGGGAACACCCACTTTTCCAAGGGGATATAAGCCTTGAGTGGCCTCCATGATTCATTTTTGGTCCCTGAGAGTGCCATTGATCTCTTTTATTATTTGCTAACCATGATTAGTAAAGTGATTGCTAATTACCCAGAAATTATGTCTGTTGGACTATTTGTGCATCACAAAACCAAATTTGCCTTTTTGAAATTTCCACTCATTCCTTTTAGTCCTGCCCTCTGGAACTAAGCAGAATTTTAATTCCTACAAGTTGTTGTTCAGTTGTGTCTGACTCTTCATGACCCCTTTTGGAGTTTTCCAGTTCACTTTACAGATGAGGAACTGAGGCAAACAGGTTAAGTGACTTGCCCAGGGTCATACAACTAATAAGTGTCTGAGGTCATTTGAACTAGGGAAGATGACTCTTGGCCTGGCACTTAACTGCCCATAGTTACAGCCTTTCATATACTTGAAGATACCTTTCATGAGTCGTCTCCAGCATAAGCAGCCCTAGTTTTTTCAACCAATCAGCCATGCGCATGTGGCTATTTACTCTCCGTTTTGACTTTTACTGGATGTTCTCAATGTCCTTCCAAAAATGTGGTTCTAAAACTGAATGCAATGTGCTAGATGTGGTCTAAGGGTCAGAGAACAGAAAGGCAATCACCGCCTTATTGCTGAAAGATATACTTCTCTTAATGCAGCCCAAGGTTAGAATAGCTGCTAAAACACACTCTTCCAATCCACTGAAACTCCTAGCTCTTTTTCCAGTTCCTGCCTAATTATTCCTTTCTTATCTTGACTTAGGAAATTAATTGTTTAAATTTAAAACCGTCTTCATCCCTATTACATTTTATCTTGGTAGTTTTAGCACAATATTCTGGTCTTGGGAATTTCCCATCTCTCCATGCTTGACTTCATGTGTAGAATTTTAGTTCATAAGATCCTACCTATCTCTTCTCTGAACCTTCGAAATTTGCTTTTCCAAAGTCTAAAGTGCACGTCAGACTTTGCCTGATTTTTTTAACCTTTGCTATCAGAAGCTCTAAGGGTTCATCATACTACTCTTCATCTCCACCTCAACAATGAGTTTTTCTCACTGGCAAAAATCATATCTGGAAAAGAAATATTCCTTTTGTTCTTTCACTCTTAAAAGACGAAATGATCATTAAAGCAAGTTAAAAAATTAACTTTTTTTTTTTTGGCAGAAAGAGCTCCAGAATATATACATGTAATTAAAGACTATTATCACTACTACTGTATGTCATGCCACTATGTCAGGCTTTTGAACTGTTTCTCCAACTCCTTTATCTATTTCCTTTTTCCAAGTGGTCTTTAGTATACTTTGATGACATAGTTACTTATTTTCTACCTCCATTGATCTCTACCCAAATACTCTCCACCATACTTTGCCACTCAGGTTCCTGCATTTCCTCCTAAGTATATATCTTCTTGATATACAATGCTCTCACTCTATCCTTGCCTCTTTCCACTTATGTAGCCGGTTTTCCTTGAATAAGATATACCCATTCTGAGTAATATTCCAGTCATAAGTCTTAACTCATCAAGTCTTAGTGATCCCTGTGTGGTCAAATTTACCTTCTTGGTTTAGGACCGCTAGTGTATACATCCTAGTTGTTGCCTATATTTTATACAATTATTCATAGACATTTGAGGCTGTGGGGTTTTTAAGGTCTTCTTTCTTGGACTGTGTCTTCTCCAAACTTATATGTATTAATTCCCTTCCAATATCATTCTTAAGCTTTATGGTATCTTGGTTGGTGGATATACATAGGTAGCTTTCTCCCTATCCTTTCCATTAAGGTTTAAATTCCTTTAGATATTTTTAATGTTCCAGACTAATACTTTTTTTACTAGCCCTTGTTAGATGTACTTCATCCTTGGAAAGGAACATAACATTTGTATATTTAAGTTGTGGTCCCGAAATCTGAATCCCATTCCCAGAAAACCCATTTTTTAAGCATTTGTTTATAACTTAACCAAGTGACCCAACATAGGTAGTAATTGTTGAAAAATTATGGGAAATGGGAGGGATGCCACAGGACTAGAGATGGATAATTATGCCTATATGAAAAAAATGATGGAATCTTTAGACCATTTATTAGCTTATGAATTTGACTTTAAAAGCTGGGAAGTAAGTTATTAAAAGGATACTTTGCAGGCATTTAGAAAAGGAAGTGGTGATCATTGACAGATAGCTTGTCTTCATAAAGAACAGGTGATAGTTAGTTACTAAACTAACTGCATTCCTTTTTTAAAAATTGTTACTGACTGGTAAATTAGGAGAATGTTATAAATATAATACTATAAATTAATTTAGATTTCTATGAAGCATTTGATAAAATTTCTCACATTATCCTTGTTATAGAGAAAGGTGGATTAGAGGATTATAGAATTAGTTAAATTGGGAAAGAGTTGAATTACTGAAGCCAAAGAGTAGTTATTGCTGAGTTAATATTAAAATGTAGTAAAGTCTCTGGTGGAGTGCCTCAGAGATTTCTCTTTGGCCCTGTGCGATTTAACATTTTAATCATTGACTAGGTCAGGGATGGGGAATCTGTGGACTCAAGGCCACATGTGGCCCTCTAGGTCCTGCAGTGCTGCCCTTTGACTGAATCCAAACTTCATAGAACCAGTCTCCTTCATAAAAGAATTTATTCCGTAAAACTTGGACTCAGTCAAAAGGCAGCACCCAAGGACCTCGAAGGCCACATATGGCCTCGAGGCCACAAGGTCCCCACCCCTGGACTAGGATAAAGATATAAATAACATGCTTATCAGACTGAATCTAATAAGATGGCATATAATGTGGATAAATCATATTTCTTTTTACATTTTTATTCAAACAATCAATTTCAAAAGTACAACGCGATAGATTTGTGGTTGAACAATAACTTTTGGGAACAAAGTTTGGTGGCTTTAATGCATTGCAAGCTTAACATGAATTAACAATATTACATAGATTCAAAGAAAGATGAACCATCTTAGGCAGCATGAAGAGAAACGTAGTGTCTAGAACAAGAAAGGTAGTATTCTTGCTGTGTTTTGTCCCAGTCAGACTGCATCTGTAAAATTGGGTTCAGTTATACGTGCCCCATTTTAGGAAGGACGTTGCCATGCTAGAGTTTGTAAAGGAGAATGAGCAGGATAATGAACAAGGACTAGGAATAAGATAATATGATAATCATATGATCATCACCTGTTACCATATGATGATATTTTTATCTTGAGGGGGAAATCATAGCAGTCTTCAAATCTCTAAAAGGATATATAGCATAAAAGAGGGATTGGGTTTGCTTTGCTAGGCCCCATTGTTATTCAGTTGTGTTTGATTCTTTGTGATTTGGGATTTTCTTGGGAAAGCATGAATTGCCATTTCCTTCTACAGCTCCTTTTACAGATGAGGAAACTGAGGCAAACAGGGTTAAGTGACTTGCCCAAGGTCACACAGCTAGTGTCTGAGGCTGCATTTGAACTCAGGTCTTCCTTACTCTAGACTAGGCTCTCTATTCACTGTACTATTTAGCTGCTCCATAGAGCACAACTAAGAATAATGGGTGGAAATTGCAAAGGAGGAAAATTTTGTTTGATGTAAAGAAAACTTCCTTACAATAGGAGATATCTTACGTTGTAGTAATCTGCTTTCAGAAACAGTGGACTTCTGTTATCAAACGAGAGACTGGATGTCCATTTGTTACAGGTATTGAAGAGTAGGTTCCTCTGTGATCCAAGATGGACCAGTTTGTTTCCAAGATTCCTTCCAACTCATAGAGTCTTTGATTCTGAGTATTTTAGGACAACCCAAAGCCACAGATCCATAAATAACTAAACAAAAATTGCAGCAAATATGAATTGAGACCTGCTTCCTGCAATTTTGTGGCATCTATGGTAAACTTAAGTGCTTCTGTTCTTGCTTAAACTACACTCCAGCATCCAACATGCTAAGGGGAGAGCCTGTACCAAATTAAATCTGTAGACATCATAAGCATGGGCCTGGCTAACTGCTCAGCTTTTCTGAGTTTAAAGTTTTCACCTACTATTTCCACCAGTGGAGCAGAGAAACAGCTGTTGGTGAGGCTTACTCAGACGTTTCAGGCTTTCTTTGGTGTATGAGATGATGACCACTATTGTAACTTATTTTTGATTCTTTCTATCTGTCTATCTATCTATCCAGTTAGGACATAGCTCTCAGCTACCTCTACCAATTGCTTTCTAAGTCAACTATAAGAGTCTTGGTTGGAGGGGCTATATCCTATCCTTTTCTTGTTTTGTTTGCCTATGAGCTGTGTATATATACATTTAGACAACCCATGAGGACATAGAGAGCTTGTGTGAGCACACATATCTTACGTGTAAAGTGAGTGTTGCATTAGATGGCCAGTAAGGTCCCTTCGGGTTCTAAATCTATGATCCTATTTTCATAAAAAAGGAAGTGAATGGATTCTGGACACTGTAGACGAGTAAACTTACTTTGATTTCTGGTCAATTTCTATAATATATCATTAAAGTGATGGTTAGTCAACCATTACAAAAGGAAGTGGGGATCACATATAGCCGTCATTGCCTCCTCGAGAACAGGTCATACCAGACTAACTCTATTTCCTTTGTTGACAAGGTCGGGAGACTGGTAGATGGGGGAAACGTTGCAAACATTGACCTAAATTTCAGCGAATCTTTTGACGAAGTCTTACATGCTCTGTTGTGGAGAAGATGAAGAGATAGAAACTAAACAGAGTAGTACAGTAAGGTAGATTCAGAACTGGTTGGATGGCTGCTGCCAGCCATGCAGCCCTTAATGATCTGATGTCAGTTTGAGAGCTGGTCTCTAATAGAGGGCTCTAAATTTGTACTTGATTCTATGCTGTTTAACATTTTTGCCAAGAGCCTAGATAAAGTTACGAAAGATATTGGTATCCAGTTTGCAGAGATCATGTCTTATGACCATCTGTTGAACTCGCTGGACTTACACATTTATCCTACAGAAGAGAAGTCTCAGGCCTGTCATGTAAAGGAAGGATTGGATTTTTTTTTTTACTTTGTTCCTAAAAGGCAGAAGGATGAGCAGTGGTGGAAATTGCCAAGAAGTAAATTTAGATTTGATATAAGAAAAAAAACTTCCTAACAATTAGAATTATCCCATAGTGGAATGAACTTTTCCTGTAGGCCGTTGAGTCAGAAGACCATAATGCCAGAGGTGGAAGGGACCCCAGAAGCCAGTTTCTTCATTTTACAGGTAGGAACCCAAAGTCATGATCTTCTTCTCCCCGGAGGCCTTTAAGTAAAGGGTGGATGACCTCTTATTGAGAACACTGTAGGGGCAATTCTTGTTCAGGAATGGGTTAGTCTTCATGGTCACTAAGTTCTCTACCAATTCTGAGATTCTGTGAGTCCTCTTTGTTTGTGAGGACCTGTTTGTTCAAGGATGCATTGGGCTAGATGGCCTGGTGTCTCTCCTAACTCTCTGATAATGTGATACTCCAGAGTTTTCATCCATGATGCTAAGCTGAGTCATATACCAGCGCACTGGGTTGAAGTTGGGGGTGGGGCAGATCTTTGCATTTTAGTCTTCAGATGGTCCCTGGTGAACTGTGGTTTCTAATAATTTTCCACTACCGAAAAACCCCCACAACAATCATTTTTTAGAGGCTGGGGAAATCTGTGATGTAATGAATGGGAGGAGGCCCCTAGGTGTGGAAAGCCTCTCCAAAGACTAGCAAGTAGCTATAGTCTTAGTGCCTGAGGCACTGAGGGATTAAGTGACTTGCCCAGTTTATGCCGCACTGTCAGAGCCAGGACTTGAACTCAGGTCTCCTTGACCCCCAGGCCTGTCCTCTATCCGCCATGAGAGATGACTTTTTAGGTATGGGTTTTTTAGTATTACTCACCCGTAGCCTTGCTGTTGTCTGGAGTGGGGAAGAGATGGGTTCTGTGCATTTCAAGGCTGACCAGTGGATGTCAGTGTTGAGTCACTGATCTCTTGGTTTAACTGTGGCTGCTGAACGTAGCACAGTAGGCGAGTTTTCACTCATAAAAGAGGGAAGAGAAGGTTTAAAGATGAAAAACGTGGAGGGTTATGACACACTTCAAAGTATAAACAATGACGGCACACTGCTAAGCAATGGTCAGCTAAGAGCTAATAGCATTTTGATCATCCTGAAGTGATCCTTGTAAACTGAAGAAGGTGATTGGGGGGATGGGAGGAGAGGCGGATCAAATTTTAATGATTGATGTCGCTGTCTTTTTAAACGGAATCCCTATCATCGACTTTTTTTTCAACTAAGAGGCTCTAGGATGCAAATGAATATATAAAAATTCACTCATCTCTGGAAGGATTTTTTTTTTTAAATCAACAAGGGAGGTTTGAAGTCACCTCCCAACAAGGTTCAAGGAATGGTTATTTCATGGGTCTCTTGTTGTAGGGAACTTCTGGTCCAACCAGATGGAAGTCCGTCTGGTCCAACCTCCTCATTTTACTCCTGAGGAAACAGAGGTCCAAAGTCACCCAGATGTTGTCAGGAGAGATTTGAACTCAGGTCTTTTGACTCCACAACCAGTCTTTCGGGGGTAGCTTTCATATGGTCCTTTCAAATATAATACCTTTTCAAGGAAAAAAAAATCATTCTGAGCCTTCGTTCCCCAATCAGAGCCCAGCCTTTGCCTACACTGAGCAGAGTCATGAAGAAATGAGAACAGTTAACCTCAGACAGCCAATTGTGGTTCTTTTGCAAACCAGAACAGACTTAAGAGTGAGAGGGCAAACCCCTTCCCTCTCTCTGGATTTTACCCACTCAGCCTCTCCTCCACAGCCCAGCCACTCACCTCAATTGGCCTCCATAATTTGGGGGTTTGTTTTTGGAATGAGGGTTTAGGTGTAAATGCAGACCAAATGGAGCATTTATCCAAACCAAATACCTGTGCTCTTTGAGGCTGGATCATGGCTATTATTTTAGTATAACTTATTAAAAGAGGTTTTGGCTGGGGGGCCAGAGGGAGGCTTTAAGAGCACTTGGAAACTTCAGTAGGCCAGGAAAGCTACTGCTTAATTTGCTTTTAACCATCTTTCAAGTTGATTTGTTTAGAGTGGTTATATCTTTAGGTCCTTAAGCACTTATATCCCAGGGTAGCTAGCGAAGAGACACAGAAACTATTTATGTTCATTTAATGCCTGGGGTGGAGGTAGCAATTAGTAACATAAAATTATGCTTAGTGGAGTGCTGCTGTTTTTCTTTTCAGGGTGTGATCTCCATGCAAAGCCCCAATAAGCAAACGGCACTAAAAATGGAAGGGGTAGGAGTAGCTGAAATTGGTATTCTTTGCCATGGATTGGTGGACATTTTCTTTGGCATTTACGGAAAAAATCGTGTTTTCAGTTTTTCTTCTATACCATACTTTTTGTTAGCTGAGATAATAATAACAATAATAATTATAGCAGCTAGCTAATATAATGCAGCTAATATAGCACTATGTGCCAAACACTGTGCTTTACAGGGCCTTACAATTACTATATCATTTGATCCTCACAACAATCTTGCAAGTTAGATACTATTATCATCCCCATTTAACAATTGAGGAAACTGAGGCAAACAGGTTAAAGTAGCTTGCCCAGGATCACACGGCTACAAAGTGTCAGAGGTCAGATTTGAACTCAGATTTTTCTGACTCCAGGCCTGTGTGTGTGTGTGTGTGTGTGTGTGTGTGTGTATGCAGAAAGAGATTTTACTTTACATTTCTTCCCCACTGTCCTCAGTGATTGTCTAGCTGGTTTGGGGCTCAATAATACTTGGGGAGGGAAGGAAAGAAGAAAGGAAGGAAAAGAGGCTTATTCATGGTTTCCAGAGAAGCAAAAATAATGGACTTTCCAAAAGCAAATGACTTCACATTCCCCATCACTTTTCTTAGATCTAGTGGTGATGAACCAAGCAGGACAGATTCCCTCTCTGTGTCAGGACTTTAGCAGGTCTGTTGTCACCTCTGGGGCTAGATAATTGCTATTAAGACTAAGAAATGAACCAGTAAAACATGGTAATCCTAATCTGAACGACATCAAACAACAAAACCAAAACACTGTTTTCCCCTTTCTATCCCCTGACCATTTTTTTCTGCTTCAAAAAACCTTTCTAATTCTCTTTAGTGAAACGGCTTGCCAAACAAAACCACTTCTCCAAGTCTTACTCAGCGACTGTGAAATCGTCCAAGTGCTACACAAGCTCTTTGTATTCTGAGTCCTCTTTACAGGGCTTGACTTTGAAGAATGACAATATTGGTCTCAGGATTGACCTGAGGAAGAGGGCGAAAGAGGACTTTGAACTTCAAGGGTACTTCAAAAGAAGTTCATGTTTGCCAACCCAACGGATAACAGCATCTAAAAGCTACCCCTAAATGACTTTCTCTGAATTGTCCCTAGTCTGTCTGGAGAGGGTCCTGGGAGTCCCACTTCTAGGAGACAAGATGGTGGAATAAGAAGTAAGTTGCACTCACTTTTCCTCATTGACCTCTGAAAAATTCAGAAAATATCACCCCAGAAAAAACCCTGCAACAGCTGAACCAGCAGAAAGATGGGGTGCAGCAGTCTTGTTGCCCAAGAAGCCTGGGTGATTAATGGGAAAGCCCCTCCCCCTCTGGGGGAGGGGGAGTAGTACAGAATGGGAGGCGTCTCAGCAAGCTAGCAGAAAGCCCCACCTTAGCATACCAGGGAGAGATCCTGAACCCCAGGGTGATGGAGCAGGCAAGCGCCAACACCAGGACCTCTGAGTGCCTCAGTACAGGCAGGGGAACCAGTGGACCCTGGCTCAGAAAACCACCACGTGCCATGGCATTTTCTGGCAGCCAAGTCTCCTGGGGCCTCAGTAAAACTCTGGGAAGCACAACTCCAAGAGGTAAAGCTCCAGGCTGAGAGATATCCTCCAGCAATGAAACATCCCTGTGCAAGGCTGAGCCAAAGAAAGAAGTGCAAGGCTCGGATCAGCAAGCATCCTCTAGGGGCCAGACTCCCCACCCCTACTCCTGGAGCTCCAGTGTTGCTGATTTCAGCCCAGCACCAGGTAAGCTGCCAAAACCCTGCAGCCTCCAAGTGCTAGCACCTGAGGCCGGTGACGAGACCCTGGGCTCCCGGCGCAAGAAGCTTGAGTCGGTGCCCCTGGCTCTCCCCAGCAGAGAGCTCAATTTTTTTTAAAAGCCAGGAAATAAGCCAACACCATGAGCAAAAAGAAATGTACAATGACCATAGATTCTTATGGGGATGGGGAAGATCAAGGCAGAAATTCTGAAGAGGACAAACATTGTCAATATACCCACATCCGAAACCTCAAAAGGGAATATGAACTGGTCTGAAGCCCAAAAAGCCTTCTTGGAACAGCTCAAAAGGATTTTAAAAGTCAAATAAGAGAGGTAGAAGAAAAATTGGAAAAAGAAATGAGAGGTATGCAAGAGAAAGTCAATAGCTTGGAAAAGGAAGGACAAAAATTATCTGTAGAAAACAAGTCGTTAAAAAGTACAGTTGTCTGGAGAGGGTCCTGACAAGGATCAGCATGCTGCAGGAGGATGAAACCCAGTGCCTGTTAGAGCAGTGTTGGAGTTCATCCTACCTAGGTGGTATTGTTAGGGTGTGCCAAATGACTTTGATTAGCCTCAAAGGACACCTCCCAAGCTCTTACACAAGGCTTTAGAGATTGGTGGCAAATGGCTGAACAAGTTGTGGTATATGATTGTAATGGGATATTATTGTGCTCATTAGAGCATTTGAACCTAAACAGGAACCTTCAATATTAACTCTAGAGCAACCTGCCACCATTACTGGACTACAGTCACAGTTTCCAATGCAATAAACTTTTATTATTTCTAAGGAAGTCCATGCACCTAAGGCAGGGGTTATTAACTAACTTGGGGTCCATGAACTTTTATCAGAGATTGGTGGCAAATGGCTGAACAAGTTGTGGTATATCATTGTAATGGGATATTATTGTGCTATAAGCAATGACAAGCAGGATACTTTCAGAAAAAAACTGGAAAGACTTGCATGAACTGATACAAAGTGAAGAGAGCAGAACCAGGAGAACATTGTACACTTTAACAGCAATATTGTATGATGAAGAATTGTGAATGACTTAGCTATTCTCAGCAATACAGTGATCCAAGACAATCTCAAAGGACTTATGATAAAAAAATGCTATCTGGAGAAAGAAATGATATTGCATGAATACATAGTGAAGCATACTCTTCTTCCCTCCTTTCCTTCCTGTATTTCCTTCTTTTCTCTCTCTCTCTTTCTGTATTCTTGCACAAAATGACTAGTATGGAAATGTTTTGCATGATTGCACACATATTCCAGTGTCAGAAACCTGTGTAACCTATATCAGATTGCTTCTGTCTTAGGGAGGGAGAGATAGAATTTGGAACTCAGAACTTTAAAACAAATGTTCAAATTGTTTTTACATGTAATTGGGGGAAAATTTTTTTTTAAAAAAAGAATATAATGGTAAGTCTTTGGGATCCCTCAGTTGGGTCCTTTATGCTTACCACCTGCTCTTAGGGTAGGGGTTCTTAACCATTTGTGTCATGGAGCCCTTTGGCAGTCTGGTAAAGTCTATGGACCCCTTCTCAGATTTTTATTTTTAAGTGCAAAAAAGAAAATACCTATGAATTATATCTAATTTTTTTTTGTTCTGTCATTTTTCAGTAATGTTTGACTTTTGGTGACTCCATTTGGGGTTTTCTTGGGAAGATACTGGAGTGGATTGCCATTTCCTTCCTTCTCTAGCTCAGATTTACAGATGAGGAAACAGAAGCAAACAGGGTTAAGTGACTTGTTCAGGGTCACACAGCTAGTACATGTCTGAGGAAGGATTTGAACTCAGAAAGATGAGTCTTCCTGACTTCAGGTCTGGCACTTTGTCCACTGTACCACTCAACTGCCCCTATATCTAAATATAGTTACCAAAATAGAGATATAAAAACCCCAAGTTCACGGACCCCAAGTTAGTTAATAACCCCTGCCTTAGGTGTATGGACTTCCTTAGAAATAATAAAAGTTTATTGCATTGGAAACTGTGACTGTAGTGCAGTAATGGTGGCAGGTTGCTCTAGAGTTAATATTGAAGGTTCCTGTTTAGGTTCAAAAGTTGTAGAAATTCATTTATTCGTTCATCTAACAGTCACAGTGAGGAGAAAAGAAGGCCTTCGGTGATAGGTGCTGTTAGAGGGTGGCAGGAGCAGGCAAAGGAATCGTCAAGTTAGACTAAGAAGCTATAATCCCTATTACGTCCAGGAGAAAATAGAAAATGCTGTGTATTGGGCATTGAGAGCCCTTCGTAACCTACCCCAGTCCTACCCTTCCAGTGTTCTTACACCTGACTTCCACTTACTACGTCTGTCCTAGGCCTTCCACTGCATCCCAGGCCATGGCCAGTTGTCTTCATCTGTGTCTTGCCACTAGACTCTGGAGGAGAGAGTGAAGCTGACAACTTGGCACAGTTTTGCCTCACGTAAATCCAGTTCACTTGCAAGTCAAGACATTCCCCTCCCGATGTCATTGATCTGCCTCGAGAACGAAGGATGAACAACTTTACCGTGTAGTCTTCGATCCAGTGACACTGGCTTCCTGGCTGTTCCACCAACAAGACACTCCATCTCTTGTCTCCTGGTTCTCTCTGGCTGTCCCGTGTGCCTGGAATACTTTCCCTCCTCATCTCTGACTACTGATCTCTCTGACTTTCTTTAAGTCCCATCTCAAATCCCGCCTCCGACAGGAAACCTTCTTCAACTGCTCTTAATATAAGTGCCTTTCCTCTTTTAATTATTTCCTATTTATCCTGTACATATCTTGCTTTGTGTGTATTTATTTTGCATGTTGTCTTCCCCATTAGATTGTAAGTTCCTTGAGGTGAGGCCTGGCACATAGTAGGTGCTTAATAAATGTTAATTGATTTGAACTGAATAGACTTCTAAGGTGGGTTCATAGCGTATGAGACTGAGGGAAAGGTTATAACTTTGAAGTGAAAGCAAAAATATTCAAGCATATAGGAGATTGTATGTTTTGATCTTCCTTGTCACCAAAGTAAAATTCTGTAGTCTGAGTTTTTTCTGATGTTTGCTCATGTTCCCAGCCAATCACTTGACTTTTTAACTCTTTGTTAAGATAGTCTCTGCTTCCCTTGTGGAGCATGTGCTGTCCCAAGCTTTCGGGTTTTTGTGCAGCTGTTTTCAGAGCTACTTCTAGGAACCTGTAAGTTTTCAGTCCTTCCAAGGTGGTATGATCTAAGGAGAGGTGTTTCTCCTCTCCTGGCCTGTGCTCTAATCTGTGAGTGACCACAAACACTCTCTTCCGCCCTGGAACTGTGAGGAGGGTTCCCTCTCCACTGTTGCCACAAGTTGTGCTATGCCAGTGCTCCTCCTCACCCCAGGACTGCCACCCAGGATTGGGACCCAGATCCAAGTATGGGCAAAGCAGCAGAATCCTACCTCAGTGCCAGCAAAGAGATCCCTGTAATCTCCTTCTGATCGTTTGTTCAATCCCCTTACCTGTGGGCTGAGAGCTCCAGAAGCAGCTGCTGCCACTGCCCCCGGGTTGTGCTGCGCTCCTTTCTCACCTAGATCCGAAAGACTCTCCCAGTGACCATCCAGGTTGTCTTGGGCTGGAAATTTGTTTCACTCTGTCTTTTTGTGGGTTCTGCTGCTCTAGAATTTGTTGAGAGTCATTTTTACAGGTATTTGGAGGAGTTTGGGGGAGAATTCAAGTGAGTCCCTGCTTTTACTCTGCCATCTTGGCTCCCTAGACTGGCTATTTGCCTGTTGTCTCTAACTGACCATATGCTTAACCAGTTGATCTGGGACGTAGGAAAAGGACCAAGAGTAAGGCAAGAAAGGAAGGAAAGAGGTGAGGGGAATCCTATCTTTTCACTTCAGTGACATCCCTAAGGTGGTGACTGGAGGAGTAGGCATAGAGAGCTGCCAGGGGGATGAGCAGAGTGCGGTGCTTGTCTCTTTGTCTTTGTAACAACCTTCAGGCACTATGGCTGTGTTGGCAGAGAATTTCAGCCCAATGTGTTGTTTGAATCTCAAATATTCCTGGAAGTCCTTTGGGTTATAGATTCCTTTTCCCAGGCCAAATCTCCTCTCCAAATAATAGATAAATTACAAGATGGATGAATTACTTTGCAAACTGCCATATCATCAACTAGTACTTGGCTGTAGCCATTTAAAAAGCAAGTAATGCAATCTGCAGTGCTACCACTGAATCCAGGATGGGGGAGCGCACCTATTTTGTCAGGAGAGTGGGATGATGGAAACTGGGAGGTGCAGATCTGGGCAGCTACTGTTGTTCAAAGTGTGAGTGTGTATGTGTGTGTGTGGGGGGGATGTGGGTGTGGGTATGTGGGTGGATATGTAGTGCCTTCCATGGCCCTCTTCCCACTGCTAGAGCAGGTAGGACCACAATGGATTGATGGCAGTCACACAGAGGTAGTAAGAAATGCCAGAAAGTAGAGAGATTGTTGGTATGCAGCGAGTGGTGGTAAATGAAACTGTCTTTGATGGGGAGAAGACTGATATTATAATGCCTGAAAGTCAGAACCATGTAGGTGACCCGTGGGTTACTGGGCATAAGACCATACTGTGTAGAATAAGAGAACTGCTTTTGGGAGGAGATTGTGGAGGACTGGGAATAATAATAATAATAATGATAATAGCTAACACAGTGTCATTGTTGTCCCTGTTTTACAGTGGAGGGAACTGAGGCTGAAAGATATCAAGTGATTAGCCAGAGTCATACAGCTAATAAGCATCTGAGGTGAATTCAGACCTTCGTGGTTATTGCCCTGCTGTTAGCATTAGTCTGGGTCAAGTCTCGTGCTGGTACTGAGCTCCTACGTATATCCATGTTCTTCGGTGCTGGGAGCTCTGCCTTTGATTTGGGGTCAGTCATCACAGAAGGTGAGAGCTAGATAGGACCTCAGTAACCGTATAGTTCAACCCGTAATCTAACCTACTAATAATAGGTTATTAGTAGCAATTTCAACCTACTCAGCAACTGCTCATCTATCCTCTGCTTGAAGATCTCCAAGGAGGGGGTGAACCCCTCCTTGCATTTAGATCCTGGTCCTATACTTACTTTCTACATGACTTTGAGTAAGGTACTTAATTAACTTCTCTGTGCCTTAGTTGGCTCATCTGTAAAATGAAAAAAAATTGGACTTAATATACTGTATATCTATTTAATACGCTAAGAGTTTATGATGCTGTAATGACCCATGACCCTGTCTAGTACTGTTTAAGTGAATCCAGATCAGCTGAGCTTTTTTCTTGGTTCTCATCTGAAGAGAAGGATGCTATCAGTGGCAGCGATTCCAAAAAATCTACCGTAGCTGCTAATGAACAGAAGTGATAAGCTCACCTTGAATCAACAGGCCATCTCTGTTCTTCTCCATGATGGGGGTCCAGATTGCTTTGAGAAGGGATTTCAGGTCTCAATTGCTTTCCCTTCCTGGCCATCCAGTATTGAGACCTTAGGATCCTAGAATTCACCAGGGAACTGGAACAAGAAGGGATCTTGGGGAGTATCTAAGTCTAGCCTGATTCTCCTCCCTTTACACGGCCCAGAGAAATTGGGAGTTGTCCGTGGTTGCGTGAGTAATAATTAGTAGAGCCAGGCTCAAACCCAAGTCCCTCGAATCCCAATCTGTGGCTCTTACCACTGTCATCGTTTTCACAGCTAAGTAGCCGGGAGACCCCAAAGCACGCACCTTCCTGGGGAACAAGGCAAGAGCAGCAGGGACTTCATCTGGGAAGGGCTTCACCATTACTCTCTGCCAATTCTCATTGACCCTCAGAGTGCTGGGGATGTTGTAGAAGAGATTCATTCGTTTAGCGGGCCAGGGGTTGAACTAGCTGGCTTCTCTAGTTCTTTCCAAATTGGACATTCAGGGATTTGAACAGGAATGACGTGTTGAATTAGCTAGTTTAGTTAATTCATTCAGCTGACTATGTCTGTCCTGGGTTAGCAATCGATCTGTGTCATAGGCAGTAAATAGGAGTTCTAACAGTCATCCCTAAACACCCATAAGGCGAGTACTCTGAATGGGTATAATCGCAGACGTGTTCCTGAATATGTGTGCTCAATTAAATTTTTATTAAGTGAGTAGGAATGATAGCTGTGTGACCCTGGACAAGTCACTTCACCCTGTTGGCCTCAGTTTCCTCATCTGTAAAATGAGCTGGAGAAAGAAATGGCAAACCACTACAGTATCTTTGCCTTGAAAACCCCAAACAGGGTCACAAAGAATCCGACATGATTGAAATGACTGAACGAAAGCAGGAATGAGGCAGTGTGGCGTTAAAGCTCAGGCTCTGGAGTTGAAGAATACATTGGAATCCTGACAGCTGCTTATTAGATATGTCTGATGTTGGCCAAATCGCTTCACCTTTCTGGGCCTCAGATCCTCAGTATAAAAAGAGGAGGGGGAAGGGGGTGTTTAACTAGATGACCCCGAGGGTCCTTCCAACTCCACATCTATGATTCTGTACAGTAATATGGTAAGTTCATCAATGAGGTTGGCTTCACAGAGGAATCACATGGTGAATCCTTTTGCAAAGTAGACGATTACTCTGATTCATCTTCTGTGTAAGTTGAGATTTTTCATATGTTAGGTTTGCTTCAAATGAGGCACAGCTGTGCTGGGTGGTTGGCCCTGGGCTGCTCTATCTGCATAAGAGTGATTCCTTGTTTTGGGGACAGGTTCAGTAGAGCCCTTAAGCTCAGCTCACACGAAAGCAGGACCACAAAAAAGAACCCAGCAATCTTAACTCCTGATGAGGTTCGCCCCTTCACTCCGAGATCATACTTCTTTCCCTTGCTTTGAAAGAATGAAGCTATGTCCCTACGTTGAAGTAACCTGTTGACATATACCCTAGGCAAGGAGCTTCAACACACCAACTACCCTTATGTAAAATTTCATGGAAGACAGACAGCCTTCTGGATGCTGTTGACACATCGTGACGAGGTTCTGTCTGTTTGGCAATACAACTACACTCCAGATGTATGTTTTCCAAAATTAAAACCATTTATTTACAGACATACAAAGGAAAAATAAACCTCGATCTGCCTCAGACTACGCAGTAGCCACTATCTGCTTTTATAGAACGCAGACCCACCAATGTGTGTAGCTGGGGATTGTTTGAGTTTGTGGCAGACTTCCCATCCTCGAGGTGTATGAGTATGGAAAGAGGCCAGGGAAGAATTCTGCTTGCTCCCCTTCACTTCTTTCCATGCTTCTCTGTCTCAGCCCTAGCAAATAAATTAAGTGGGGAAAAGTTCTCACTTGTGTACATTGAAATTAAGAAGTTACCTTACCCAAGGATACTTAGTATTCCCATGGGAAATATTTTCTTATGTCTTATGTGAAAATCTGAAAGACCTAGCTTAGTATTCTCAGAACTGTTTTTCTTGTAGGAATTCTTTCTTTTATATAACATTCCCCCCCACCCCCTTCTTAACTGCTTGAAAAGCAATAAAGTTTCCTCACTACCTTTTGTCCCTCCAAGAAGTTAGACACGTGCTGCTGCTGCTCTGTGGTTCTGTGCTCAATACCAGGCATGCAGAGTCAAGGCAGTGGGGAGAAGGGGGTGAAGATGAAAGCTACATCTATGGAGGACACGTGTCTAACAATGATCTCCCCTCTTAAATGCTGTGAAGCATTTGGAAGAATGAAAGATGATCTTCAAAAGAAAAACAACAAAAAGAATCAGAAGAGGCAGAGGGCATACTGACCTGTGTCTATAAGTTGGTGGAGTGGATGAATCTGACACAGAAAAAGAAGGTCAGAAGGACCAGGAAGGACACGACCATCAGTTGTGTCTTGGAGTCGCTTGCTACATTTGAAATATAGACACAGGGCAAAATAATTTTTGTGTGAAAGTTAAAAGAAATACCAGTTATATAGAGGCAGCTAGATGGTGAAGTGGATAGAGCAATAAACTTGGAGTCTGGAATTCAAAGCTAGCCTCACACACTTACTAGCTACGTGACCATAGGGAAGTCACCTAATCTCTGTCAGACTCAGTTTCTTCATTTGTAAAATGGGGATAATAATAGCACCTGCCTCCCAGGGTAAAGATAAAGTGAGATAATATTTGTAAAGTGTTTGCAAACCTGTAAATGCCATCTGTTGAAAGGACATTTTGATAAGTCAAACAAAACAAACTGATTTACAAGAAAATCTCTAACCAAAAAAAAAATCTTAAGAACAATTTTAATAACTGCTTGGCATTTTCAGCAATAAAATAAAATTTTAATTTTTTCAAATTTATTATGCTCTCTTTTTAAAAAGTTAATACTGTTTTGTTTTTTATAGGCAATTTTTTAGACTTGCCCAGGGTCACACAGCTAGTAAGTGTCAAGTGTTTGGTCTGAGGCTGGATTTGAACTCAGGTCCATCCTGACTTCAGGGCCAGTGCTCTATCCACTACACCACCTAGCTGCCCCTTTAAGTTAATACTGTTGATAGTGTTATCACTCTTATAGATAAATATATACTTGAGTGTAGAACTTTAAAGAAAAAATTCATTGGAACACATAAAACCATTGTAAGCAAAGATGACAGAGACAGCTTAAGAAGCAGGAATATGGAAACACAAAGTAAAAACCCGAAATCTAATTTAAAAAAAATGATCCATTGTGTTTATCATTAAGGTTTATAAATACTATTATTGATGGAGAGGAAAGACCATTGTCTCTTTCTGCTTTATATCTATGCTCTTAAGTAAATATAGCATAAAAACAAATAAGTTAAAGAGGTATTTTGAAATTGTATGTGCAGAATATATTGGCAAAACAATAGAATTTTTCCAGAGAAAATTAAATGCTTTTATAATAATAAAGAACAAACATAAAAAAGCATATCTATCATATGTGGGATTGCTTATATCATATAAGGCTGCTTAAAGAATTTCTAAATATAAAATGGGCCTCATTTGGCAGCTAAAACTTTTATTCTTCCTACAGCTATTGTAGATACCTGCAGGTATGGTAAAAATGATAATTGAAAAATAATGTGCAAAAGCAAGTTTAAATAGTTCTACTTGCAGATAGTATGGTGGAATGACATATCCATATATATAATTATTTAAGAAATCAAATTAAGAAATTAAAATCTTCCTATTTTATCTTGCAAGTGGCTAAAGCAATTGATGCAGTTAAAGATGCTCATTTGTTTATATATAGATGTATACTATATCTATCTATATAATGTATTGTCGAAACTAATTTTAAGGAAGATTTGGTACTTTGTAGACTTATTGATGGCAAAGCCATATTGAGAGAAAATTTCAATATTCAGTAATCCATGCATTTCTAATAAACATTATATAATGTGGGAGAATTGTTTTGGAATTTGTCTGATAGGGTTCAATTGATATGAAGATGAAATACAGGTCTCCAATTTCTAGTTAAAAATGTGGCCCTCTCATGCAATTTTAAACATATTATATGTCTAATAGACAATCATTTGTATTGAGACATATAAGTGAGGAACTTCATATGGTTTTTAAAAATGGTTGCAAGAATAATCAGCTTTTAAATTTTAAATTATATTAAATTTAAATTAATTAATTAAAATTTTTAATTTAAAAAATCATTTGAAAGATCCTTTGCACAATTATGTGACAATATGTTTATAGAGCAGAGAACAGGGCACTTCTGTATTACAGTGAAATACTCTGGCTTTCCTATGCTAATGTATCTTGAAGAGTTTTTGAGCTAAAATAAGACAGGACTAATAATTCATGGGCAACTATATCTGAGAAGAGGGCCAGTAATAAAACTCAAAGCCTCAGATGTTTCTATACAAATACACAAAGTATGGATGACAAACAGAATAAAACAGCTCCCAGCGCAAGGAAGCACTTGTAGGTTCCACTTATTTGAGATGCGAACCATGACTGGAATTTGGATCCAGGAAGGTAAATTTTATTCAAAAAAGAATAGATAAGGATAATAAATGGGAGCTGCCTAAGGACACTCTTCTGCTTCCCAACTTGTGTATTTCTGAATACTGAAGGCACTACTGGATATGACTTCTGGGCTGCTGTCTTTGATCTCTGAAAGGTCTTAAAGAATGGGAGGGGTGCCATGTCATGCTTGGGCCCGGCCAAGGGTATAGGTCACAGTTTTCACAAATGGTAGAGGGGGAAGCTGTTATTACTTTAGACAATGGAGATGGACTTCTGTTCCTGGTAAAATTCTATGACATATTATGAAGTGCCTGTTTTTTTAACCCTTTAGAAGAGAGACAGTGATTAATAAGAGCTAACACAGGAATATCAAGAACATGTCATCCCAGAATAATCACATTTCTCTTTTGACAGAGTAATTAGATGGGGAGATCAGGATGTAGTGAATAAAGCCTCCCAAAGACGTAGTTTCTAGGGTTTTAATAATTAACTTATTAATTAGGCTAACTAATAATCAATACATTGTCAGTGGTTTCTCTCAGTAACCTAAGACACCAAGGCAGGCTCTGAAACACCTTACATCAGGTGTCTACCTTTTGAGAGGGAAGTCTCCTGACAAGTGAAACTCAATCCTGATTAGTGGACATTTAATGAGGAGATAGGCTAAAAGTCTTCAGCTTCTTTTGAGAAAGTGGTTTGATCCTGAGACTCAGCCTCATTGCATTTGCACAGGGGAAGCCATTTACATCCTGATCTCTCTGACTAGTGTTCTCCTTTATAAACTGGGTCATTCTAAACTCTAATGGAAGGATTTAAGGACAATAGTTCCCTCCTTTAGGCGTCAGGTTTCTGAGTTGGGTAGGGTCCCCCCCACCCCAACCTAGTTAAGGAGTATATGCACTGGGGGCTAGGAGTAATCTTATCACTCAGACATGCCCTTCAAAGACTGACTGACCTTTTCAGGTGTGAGGTTTTTTTTTTAACAGAAATAGAAGAACTTTAAATGATGGATCTCAAATTAATAATTAGTTATATATAATATTATAATGTAATAGTAATTTCTCTGAAAGAGAAATCGATAAGCACCATATACTTAGGTTTCAGCAGTGTTTGATGAAGTCTTTCACTGTACTTGAGGACAAGATGAAGAAACATTCCATCTGATAGTACAATTAGGTTTATTTGGAATTGCTTGAATGACTAGACCCAAAGGATAGCCGTTAATGATTTTATATCAACTTGGAAGAAAGTTTTTTGTTGCATGTCTCAGAGTTGGCCCTGTGCCGTTCAACATTTTTTATCAGTGACCTAGATGAAAACAAAGAGTATTAGTCAGATATGCAGATGATGCAAAGTTTCAAGGGAGAGCTAACATGTTGGAAAACAGAGTCCAGGACTCCTAAAGATCTTGACAGCCTAGAATGAAGGGCCAAATTGAATACAATAACATTTAACAGAGATAAATGTCAAATTCTATGCTTTGTTTCAAAATGTCAACTTCATGGATATAGCATTTGAGAGGTATGGCTATATAAAGTTTGTATGACAACCATGTGTGGATTTGCTACTTCAGTACGAGTGAATAGTATAACATGGAAACCAAGAAAGCTATTTCTGTTTTATACTGCATAATATCCAGAGTGAGAGAAGTAACAGCTCTAGCTATACTCCACCCTGATTAGGCCACATCTGGATCACTGTGCTTAGCTCTGGGAATCACACTTTATGATCTTAATGTTTGTACTACCTGTTTCAGAGGATTATTTGGAGCTAAGGGTGCAGTTGTTTAAAGCATCAGACTTGGATTCAGGAAGATCTGAGTTCAAATCCTGGATCAGAAATTTACTAGCTGTGTTACTTAACCTGTTTTCCTCAGTTTCTTCATTTATAAATTGTGAATAATAATGACGCTTATCTCCTAGGTTGTTGTGATGATAAAATGAGATATTTGGAAAAGTGCTTTACAAATATCAAAGTGCTATATAAATGCTAGTTAGCTATTATTGTGGGCACATCATTTTAGGAAGGATACTAATGACCTGGAGCACATCCAAAAGAAGGTGACAAGGTGGGAGAAAACTGGAGAACATGCTATGTGTAGATCTTCTGAAGATCAGAGGATGAATAAGGTGGGTAAAAGAAGATGTAGCAGGAACATGCTAGCTGTCTTTAAGAATTTGAAGGGCTGTCATGTAAGAAGAGAGATTAAAGTTCTTCTGCTTGGCCCCAGAATACTGATCATTAGAGTTATTCAAAAGTGCACTGAGTTGTCTCGGTAGGTGGTGGGTTTGCCTTCATTGGAGTGTTCAGTCAGGGCTTGGACTTTCCCCTTCTTCTGCTGTGGTAGGTTAGTCTAAGACTAATGTGTGTCACTATAGCTGGATGGTACTTAATACTTTCTACTCCTTCATCTATTCCATCTAGAAAGGGATAGAGCTGAATCCTCATAGGCTTTGATTATCATCTCCCTGGGGACCAATGGCTGGGGAGTAATTATGGGGTGGGGTGACCTCTTTGAACATCCTCTCCTCCAGGCACTTCTCCTTTCTCTGGAGACTTCATCATCCCATTATGACATTTGGCTCACATTTATCCTAGGGGCAATGTAATGGTCTTTAGGTTCCCATGGTACCTTTCTCTGCTGTTCTGTGGCATTTATATCAGATAAATTTTATTGATAGAATTATAATAGCACAGATTCCCCAGTTAGGAAAGGTAGGGTGGCTTTCTGTCCTAATTCAAATTTTGTGTATATCCAGTGAACCTTTGGTTTCTTCTATTCCCCATTCTCAACTAAATACAAATGAATTATAATAAATAATAAAGGAAAAAAACAATATGACACAATAAATGGAATGATTAAGCTTGTGTTTCTTTGTATATAAAGCAAAATAAGGATACCTTATTTTGGAGACAGGAGAAGAGTAGAAATCAGCACTTGTTACAGGACAATTATGGGGAAGGGATATTGATGAAAGAATTTTCCTTTTAGAACTTTCTTTTTGCCTGAAGAGGAGATTACAAGTAGCAGCTTCAGTTTTCAAGTTTTTTGTTCCAAGAGTCCTACAGGGGATCCAATGGCCTCAACCTCTCCCTTATCTGCCTCAATTCTGTTCTTCTTTCTCTCTTTCTCTTCACCCATTTCTCTGTACTACCATTTCTCTTTAAGTTGACTCATTATGTCTCGGGAAGGGCTTTTTCCCCCTTTTTTTCCTTTTTTTAATTAATTTGTTTTGAATTATCAACAATCACTTCCATAAACTTTTGAGTTTTAAATTTTTCTCCCCCTCTCTCCCCACCTCCTTCCCTACGATGGTGCACAATCTGATATAGGCTATACATATACATTCCTGTTAAACATATTTTCACATTAGTGATGTTGTAAGTAAAAATTAGAACCAGTAGGAGGAACCACCAGAAAGAGGAAACAAAACACAACAGAAGAAAAAAATAGCAAATAGTATGCTTCAATCTGCATTCAAACTCCATAGTTCTTTCTTTGGATGCGGATAGCATCATGAGGCCTTTGGAGATGTCTTAGATCCTTGTATTGCTGAGAAGGGTTAAGTCTGTCAATATTAGCCATTGCACTTCATGGTTGTTACTTTGTACAACAACCTCCTGGTTCTGCTCAGTTCACTTAGCATCAGATGAACTGCTATTCAGTTCAAATTAGTCTCTGGCAACCTGCTAACTGGGGCAACTAGGTAGCACAGTGGATGGAGTGCCAGGCCTGGAGTCAGGAAGACACATCTTTCTGAGTTCAAATGCGGCCTCAGACACTTACTAGCTGTGTGACTGTGGGCAAGTCACTTAACCCTGTTTGCCTCAGTTTCCTCATCTGCAAAATGATCTGGAGAAGGAAATGGCAAACCACTCCAATATCTCTTCCAAGAAAACCCCAAATGAGGTCACAAAGAGTCAGACATGACTGAAACAACTGAACAGCAACGAATCTGCTAATCTATCTATCCCTCTATGAGTGGTAGTTGATAGTATGGGCTGATTATAATCTTTATCAGGAGAATGGAAGAATGGCTCCCCTTGAGGCCTGACTGGTGCCCCAGCATCACCAATGTGGAGGCAGGGTAGCTGTGCCCAACTGAGTCAGCGCTATATCTTTAATTATTGTTTCTGTATCCTCATCACCTAGAATAGTACCTGAAGTGTTGTTGCTGTTCAGTTGCATATTGTTGCACATCAACCTTTTGTTAATTGTTGGACGGTTGATGCGTGTCTCATTTTGTTCCATTTCCAAACTTGAAGGCCCAGATCATCCTGAAAGAGGCCTGGCATGTAATACCTTCCTTCACTCTCTACTCTCTACCAACTGCTATTTTACATGTAGCTGCATGAATGTCATTGCTGTCTTCTTCATCTCTGGCCCCTGAACACTTGACGTCCTAACAATTGCTGATTTGAATGGTGATCATTGACCTTGATAAAATAAGCAGTGTCTTCTCAGTGGGTCCTTTTTGTTGTGTCTGGTTTAGCAGTGTATACAGACAAGATTATCATTTTCTGTTTCATTTGAGTTTTGCCACATGGAATTGGTCCAGGAGAGGAGAGTCCTAGGCAGAACAAGAAAACCCTGACTTCCAGTGTGGAAGGACTACAATTCATCACACCTGCATCAGCAGGCCAGTTTTGACCACAGCGTCAGGACTACTGGCAACTGAAAACTAGAAAACCCCTTTTCTCCTGCTCTGTGAAAAGCTCTTTGTTCTTTTGTATCAGTAATAATTGGCTAGACTTCATTGTTCTTAGTACTCACTATGCTCCTCAAATATCAATCCTTTCCCCTTGAAAAGTGTTTTTCTTGTAAAGTAGTAGTGTTATTCTGCCTTGGCTGCTTTTTTTCATATTGGACTATGTTTTCCATCAGCTGTCTGTCTCTAGTTCCTAACCAGGCAGACAATCAAAATCAGTTAAGAATTAATAATATGGAACTGAATTACAAAGTAAAAAGTCCTAGGGAATCTAGAAGGATCTTATTGGTGTCTCTGAGCTGCAGCTACAGAATTTAAAATGGAAAATCCTCCTTTTTGATGATAACAACAACAGCTACATAGTGCTTCAAGATCTGCAAAATACTTTGTACAAATGATATCTTATTTTATCCTCACAACAACCCTTGAAGGTAGGTGTTATTATTACTGTTTTACAGATGATGAGGCAGTAGGTTAAATGACTTGCCCAGGGTGACACAGCTAGTATTTAGGCTGAATTTTGATTTGGGTCTTCCTGACACTGGGACCAGTACTGCACTCCCTATCTGCTTCCTTTACCCCGCCATTGTTTAATCTTTCTAATTTTTTCCAACATAGACATTTCACCCTCTTTGCTTTTCAATTTCTTCTCTCTCCTATTTCAGTTGAGATTCTAATTTTCCATCTCTTCTCTCCATACTTTTCTTCAAAGGAGAATCTCTTGTTTTAAAATTTGGTACCTCTGAGATCCTGATCAGTTAAGATATAACTTGACATAGCCAACTTTTATCCTCGAGTTATTTTTTTCTTATTCTGTTTCCTTTGAAGTCCCAAAGGGGGTGAATTCAAGGAAAATGAAAAAGGAAAACCCAGAAATTGTAGGGGTTTTCATCCTTTCTCCATTTATTCAACAGATATTGGACATCTACTTACTTTTCTCTCCTGAATTTATTCTTCTATCATAGTAAATAGGGTGACTATTTCATTAATCAGCAATTCCTGCTTTGTATCTATGTTCTCTGTTCCAGGCTAGAAAACACTCTCTTGTCCATGTGCCCAGAGCATAAAAGATTTCAGTCTCATGGGAAACCAGGCAGGAGATATTAATAAATTTGATTGACCGTCTTCTTTCTGTCTCATGGGAACTTATTCCTATAAGGAATTTTTTTTTCTTTAGGCTAGTCCCAGAGGGAAAAGCTAAAGAATATTTAAAAAAATGGGTAATGTGGACATGAAGCCTCAGAAATTCCAGGAGACAAATAGTTCACTCAGATTATTTAGTCTGCTGTGTATACTCTATTTGTAAAGATAGAAAAGTAAGGTGATTTAATATAACTATTCCTCCCCCTTCCTATCAAATACTCTTTGCCATAGCTCAAAGTTCATTTTCTTCCCTAAAGCCTTCCAAGACTAATGTGACATACACAATTCTAGTTACTTAAGTACTCCAGTTTTGTTACATCTCTTCAAATGCATGGAAAAGCATTTACTAAGTGCTCACTATGTGCTAAGCACTGTATTTACTGCTGGGGTAAAAATATAAAATTGACATAATCCCTGCCTTCAAGGAGCCCACCTTCTGAGGGGGAGAGACCAAAGATATAGGAGATAATGGGATAGCTAGGGAAAAATGTTTTGTCATAGAATCATAGAGATGGCAATTATAATACTAAGAAAGTAAATGGATTTTCCCTCTCCATAACCAGTTGATTTGCTATAATTGGTTATAGTCATATACTTTGTTATTTTTATATCTTATGTGTTTTTGGTTATATTGACTCTTTTTACTCCATCAAAGTAGAAATTTAACCAAGTCAAATACCAGAAGTCCTGACTTGAAAAAACAAAACCAAACCAAAAAACTCCCCAGGGTGCTAAATATAGAGCTCCCTACACAGTTATCAAACAAAAAATATTCAGCATTGTAATTGAATTCAAAAATTCAACAAAGATTCATTAAGGTCATACAGAAATTCTTTGGCCACATAATGAGAAGAGACTCATTGGAAAAGACCCTGATCTTGGGGAAAGATTGAAGGCAAAAGGAAAAGGGGATGGCAGAGGATGAGATGGGTAGATAGTGTCATGGAAACAACAAACATGAATTTTGACAAATTTCAACAGTAGTGGAGAATAAAGGGCCTGGTGTGCTATGGTCCATGGGATCATGAAGAGGTGAATGCAACTGAACAGCAACAACATTTCAGGAACTATTCTAGGTGATGGGGATACAGAAACAATAATTAAATGGTTTCTCCCTTCAAGGAGCTTATATTCTACTTGGGTGGGGTATACAACATGCACATAAACCAGTAAAAACAAAAGCTGTGCAGAGTATATAAGGAGTAATTTGGGGGTGGGGCAGGCAAGAGCTCTGACAAATGGAGGGAATCACAGAAAACTACGACTGACTGCCTTCTGAGGTATTTGTTTCCATTTCACAAATAAGAACTCAAAATTCATGAAAGTTAGGACATACGCTTGAAGTTGGAGGAGAAAGAAGTGATTGTGAGGAGCCTTCCTCTCCTCTTTACCTTCTTACTTTATCATACTGACAAGGATGATGGATTTCAGTTAACCATTCTCTGTTGAGCCCTTTTATTTACCTAGTATCTGACTCAAACTCATTTTGGTAATTTTTTTTTAACAGAGAGACATGGTGCCATTACTAATTTTCAAAATACTCAATTTCCAGAACAGGGTATCAGATACTGGAACATGTTGCCTAAGGCAAGAAGAGCCACATTTGGACCAAGACAGCAGAACACATCCACAAGAATATATCTTTTTAAATAAAAAGATGATGGTAATATTAGAGTGGCTGCTATCTATTATTAGGAACTTGTCATACCATCTGTCTGGAGCTGAAATCTTCCATGTGTTCCTGGTTGTGATTGAAACAGCAGAAGCTTGGGTAGTGTAAGAACAGACTCCAGCTGGGCATGATATTAAAAGCCAGCATCAAAGGCATACTGTGTTCATGGAGATTTTGATGCATCCCAATGTCCCACTGATTCCAACAGAGCATCTGTTTCATCTGGTTCCCCCCCCCCAGATGTTTTGGTATCATGGGTAAGTTAACTAATCCTAAAGTGTAAGCTTATCAACTTAGTCGGTGGGGAGGAACACAGCCTCAGGTCACTTAGTAAATAACCACTTAGCAAATTTCAGCTCATGTGGATTAAATGACTCCCCAATGACATACATAAAAGAGTTAAATTATCCTCCACTGTGCGTAATGTGAATGGAGGTTGTGGATCAAATCACCCGGAGTAGCTGGTGCAGGTAGGGCCCTGTTGCTCAGTCGTTTCAGCCATATCTGTGTCTCTTTGTGATGCCATTTGGGGTTTTTTTTGGCAGAGATACTGGAGTGGTTTGTCATTTTCTTCTCTAGCTCATTTTACGTATGAGGAAACTGAGGCAAGCAGTTTAAAGTGACTTACCCAGGGTCACACAGCTAGTAAGTGTCTGAGGCCATATTTGAACTCACAAGATGAGTCTTCCTGACTCCAGGCCTGGTGCTCTATCCACTGTGCCACTTAACTGCCCCGAGGTAGGGCTATAAGACAACAGTATTAAAAGAGGGAAGGTAAAAGACTCTCCAGCTTCACTAGAGATCTACCAGATTGAATATAACAAATTCTGTATTGGGTATCAGGTGCTTGCAGAAATTCCTTAGTCAGTGAAGACTGAAATCCATCCACAGATAAACTGATTGCTGCAAGGGACTTTGAACAGTCTTTTGGTTAAGTGGATGGATATGTGGCACATAGTAGGTACTTAGTGTTTCTTGGCTTGACTTGATGGTGTTTTTACCCCATCTAGATTTTCAGATTCTCACATGCTTGCCTGAGCAGAAGTATATTTAAATCTAATCTCTTTGGAGGGCTATAGTCTTAGAAAAAGAGTCTATGAAAATTTGCATAGGAGTCCGAGTATTTTTTTTGAAGAACACTCTTCTTTGAAAAGCCATTCATCATTTACTTTGAGAGGATAACAGCAATTAAAGGAATAGAAAAGTAGTATCTCAGTAGACCTGATAACATATATATATATATATACATACATACATATATGTATATATAATATGTGTATGCATATTGCATATAATGTCAACCTTTTTTTAATATGTTGGCTAGTTTTGCAAAACTTTGGAAATCTAGTTGTGTTACTTCCATTGAAATGATAACAGCATTGAAAGGGATGGGAAGAGATCACTTCAATAGACCTCATAACTAAATTGTATTAATATATGTATATATATGTGCATATAATATCAGATTTTGGGGGGACGTTGGCTGGTTTTGCTGGGCTTTTTCCCCCTTTATTATAAGGGATGGCTCGCTGGGAAGGGCTGAGAAAGATATACTGTGGGAAACATAGGTGACATTAAAACAAAAGAGAGCAATAAAATCTATTTTTAAAAGATAGACACAAATATGTGTGTGTATATGTATATAATTCTCCTGGTTGATGCTGGCATACACACATAAAATACATACACACATATGTATAAAATCCCCACTATATTTGATTTTTGCATGAAAGTACCATATTGCACTTTTCATTATTCGTTATGGGCCTCTAAGGAACTGTGAAAAATATTTAGTCTTTAGGGAACATTGAACCGAAGTGAGCATCTTGGGAAAATTCCTTTTTTAATATGTCTTAAAATGAATTTATGATTATACTAGTAATGTATCTTCACCCTACATTAGCATAACATTAAACCAAAAGGCAGTGACGGTTCCGAAGCACTTCAAGTGACAGTTTTATTAACACCTCATAACATTCAGTGGATCCAGAGTGTGTCAAGAAATGTTTTCTGTACAAGTCAAGCATGCCAGTTCCAGGGAAACCTCAGAGATAGCATAGAACTGTAGTTAGAACTGAATTCCCCAACAAGGATGTTTCACAATAAGGGTCAATAAATTTTCGGAAGTGCATATGGAGGTGCTGAGATGGTGATCTTCATTCTTCAGGCATGTGCCGGGGGTAGACTGGGTCACAGGGTGACTTTGGATTCCCAGACTAACAGGAAGCATTGTTCATATTACTGTGCATCTTCTCTTGGGGCATGTGGAATGTTCAGGGAGGGCTAGCACCTCTGGTATAAAGCCTGCTGGTGTTTACCTATCCCTCAACTCTCACCTGTGGTTCCAAGAAGCTGTTGCCTACATACTGACCACACCCTGGTAAATCTGTCTCTCCAGATGGGCTAAATCAGGTTGAAGGAACCTGATAGGCCTCAAACCTGTTGGTGAGTTTGGGAGATGTCTACTCTAAGCATGTGAAGACTTTCCCTGACAGAATGGGTATACGAAAACAATTTGTTCCTTTTTCCATGAAACTGAAGCAAGCAGAGCTTCGAGTGTAGTGAGACATCAAAGATGTCAAGGTCATCCACTGTATCCCAGGCTATCACCAGTCATCTTGACTTTTGTCTTGCCACTGGATTTCAGTGACTCCAGAAGAAAGAGTGAGGCTGACAGCTTTGTGCAACTCTGCCTCCCTTAAATCCAATTTATGCACAAGTCAAGACATCACCCCATGATGTCATTGGTCCTCTTCAAAATAACAACAGTACCTAAATGGGGGAGTAGCAGTGAGTCACCATTTTTTGGTATGTGTTCTGTGTATTGTCAGTTTACACTCTGTGGTATTATGATGTATCTACTCAGAATCACAGAGCTTGAAGAAACTATGATGGTCATCTAGGCCAACCTCTTCATTTTATAAATGAGGAAACTGAGGATCAGAGAGGGGAATTGACTTGCCCCAAACCATATAGGGAGTTAATGGTAGAACAAAGACTAGAACCCAGGTCTGCTTACTCTTTAGCGCAGTGCTTAAAAACAAAGAAACCTCAACCCTATACAGTGCTGCTTCTGTTACAACCAGAAATTCTGTAAGCATCCAGTAGATGAATGATGACCTGCCTTCTTCTCTACCCATTAGCCTAAGCTAACTACTCCTTTACTATTTCATTAATCCCTTTTCCTTTTTTCCCACATCTTTTCATGCCTTATTTTTGAGTAGGAGGAAGAAAATGGTTTTATTCTTTTTTTTTTTATTCATTCAAGCTGAGTTTCTTCTCTCCTTCCCTTCTTTCCCTTCCCTCCTCCCCCAACCTACCTGTCTCTACTTCTTTATGGAATCAAATTTCTACTTCAGAGAGAGTAATATGAACTCAGGTGAAGACTGCAGCACACCAAGGATGTTGATCACCAAATGAAACACAGTAAGTAATAGGAAATCCTATGTCACTGAATTCTATAAATACTGGACTACTTTCTTGGAATTAGAGCTACTGAAAAGAGGGATGGCCTGCCTTAGATAGTAAGGCATTCCTTAGTATCGGGACTCATTCATTCTTTGTCTAAGTGATAGGCTATTGAGGCTAGTGGGAAGGGTACAGGTTGGATAAGATGGCCTTGGAGGTGATGTCCAACTCTGAGACTCTGTCGTTCTGTGAAGATGGTAAAGCTCAAAGAAATGCAGGAGAGGGGAAAGTGGTAGACTCAGTCCTGTTTGCATAAGCCCCGTGCTCTCCCATCATGCATCTCATCATTCTCTGTCAGGGGCATCTGCACACTTGCCAATGTTTGCGGACAGACTCGAGGAATCCCTGGAAGGATTCCTGTGTCTTTATTCTGGAATCAGGGTCGTTGTCTCTCTCAGAAGGGCTGACTCCCTCATAATAACAGTGAATCCATAAGTCCCATTGGGAGGTTGAGTCTCACAGGCACATTAGTACTCAAAACATTTGCTTCTGAAGAAGAATGATTTATAATTAGAGCATTTCACAACGTCTGAGGTAAAATCACTCCTGAAAGATTAAAACATGAAAAACAAAACGAGGGAAAAATGAGAGAAATGTGTAAAATAAAACAAAGGGAAGCACATAGGGCTTGGGTTTAGATGGGTTGTTGTTTGTCCCTGAGAGGGATGTCTTGACTTGCATGTAAATTGGATTAAAGGAGGTAGAGCTATACTAAGTTGTCAGGGGGGATGGAGGAAGAAATGTGTAGGTGGGGAAGCTACACTTTGTGAGCCAACTGACCTGAATTCTACTTCCAATTTCAGTGAGAAGATGTTTGCAAAAGAAAAGGAGCAGGTGAAAGTCTTGAAGGAAAGGAGGATAAGAAAGTGAAACAATTGGGAAGACCAGAGATTAACTGAGGGAGGATGAAATATGGTAGAGTTCAAGGAAAAATTGAAGGGGAAGGAGAATCACTCAAGCTAGAGGAAGAGAAGTACTCCAAACAAATGAGAAAGGGGAATTTTAGCTGAAGTGAAAAGAACTTGAAGAAAGAGGAGAGCAGCAGAAAGGAATGTAAACTTGTAAGAAAAGAGAAAGGAAGTTGGGTGTGGCTATCAGGGTACTAAAGAGATGAAAATTTGTTAATTAGGTGAGAAGAAATGGGATTGGGCAAGAGTGTGGGTTGCAAATGAATAGGATTGTTGCTTTCAAGAAAAATAAAGGGCAAAAGGAACTTGCCTCCAGAAGAAGGGTCAAGTTTATAGTGACCTGAAATAGGTCATGAGATATACCAACATTAGGGAAAAAAAAGTCAATCTTCATTTAGTGCTGTGAGATGGAGGATGTTTGAGGATGAAGCGACAATTGTGAATGATAGAATGGTCTGCCTGAGGTTATAGAGGAAGTATAGACCATAGAGAGGAAGGACTGGGGGAAGAGTAAGATGGAGGGATGGATGGATAGAGACTAGAGTTTTGGGAAGATAGCAGGAAAGAGATTTTTGCTAGAGGAGGTTCTGATTGACCTAGATTATGGAAACAAGAGGTTCGGCTTTGCTGGATACAGGGCAAGGGAAATATGAACTGGGTAGAAATTTATAGAATAAAATGACCCTAAGATTCTAGTCAAATGTCATCAACTCTCGCCAGAACTATTGCACCAATTTCTGTATTGGGCTTCCACTTCCATTCTTTCCCCTCTCCAATCCATTTAGCGCACAGCTGACAAATTTATATTCTTAAAGTGATGTTCTGACCGTGTCATGCCTATGTTCAAGACTTGAAGGGGATCTGAAACAGGATGTTGCCAGTGGGAAGAGAAAGAAGCAACTGACATGAGAAAGTTTCAGAGAAAGAATAAACTGAATGTGGAAATGGTTTGGATGTAAGGGGAAAGGGATAGGGAGATGAGTATAACTGGGATTTTGAACTTCAGTGACTAGAACGATTATGGTGCCATTACTAGACAAAGAGAAGGCAGGAACCAGAGTTGGCCCTGGGGGAAAGGTGATGATCAAAGAAGAGAATATAATTTTTTTTCATGATGCCTGATTTTCATTAGATCTATCTCCTGCTTTCCTTTAAGCCTGGGGTATGTGATCTTGCCTGTTTTCATGGCCGAATTATAATGAAATGCCTTGCCTTCTCTAGGGTCTTAGAGCCCCTTGATAAGAATGAACCAGATATTCTCTGGTGCCAAAGTCACAATTTATAATGTTAGGCCAACATTTGCAAACTCGTTATTTATCATGTGAATAAAGATTCCATGGAAAAATGACAATGCTAGCAATATTTTATTCTCCCAAATGTTACATACAAAATTATGTATCTATCAAAAATGCTTGTTACATATAACATTTTTTGTATGAAAACATGCTTAATTTTCTCTTTTGTTAATTTCTTTAACTGCCTTTTATCTTTTTAGGAAAAACTATACCATATGTCCCCTCCCCCCAGCATTTGTGATTCTGTGAATATGTTTCAAACCCCAAAGTCTTCATTATAATTATGTCTTCCCCTCTGACTCTCACATAATGCTTTGCTTACACATATACTTTTGAAGTATTTTATGTTACTGTTACTTGAGTATGTGTATCCTCAATAGATTAAATCTCCATTAGGGCAGGGACAATGCTTATCTAAATATAACAGATGTGTGATGTCACCGACTCCACAATATAATGCAATATTACCTCTCAAAGGGGGCATGTAGACATCTACTAATTTTCTGTTGCCGTACTCATTTTAACCCACTCTCACACTATCTCATTCGTCTCAGAGATAGATCACTACCATATGGTTAATATTTTCTCAGGGTCCTAATAGTTACTCTGTTGAAGGGAAACAAACATCTCTTACTTACCACTCTGGTTCCAGAGCCCCTACCAATATTATTCTATTCACACAAGCAGCCATTCACAACATAAATGGTGCCAGGCTACAGTGGGTGTATACAACCTACCCACAAAGGATTACATTTATACAATCCAATAATTTGCAATGATGACATTTTTAGTTATTAAACCTAACCATTTATTAAATAATAAGATAAATGAGATAACAATCCAGATACTCATATCTTAAAGCATGTACACAAGTGATAAATTACATAACAATTCACATATAAAACTAGGTCACACTCTTTCACCAATACACTCAGTATCTGTAAAGGAGAGTAGACACACAGGAACCTGTCAGGGAAACACATGAAAGAGGAAAACACATGTGCTCAGGCTAACTCATAAATCTGGACTTCAGACTTAGAAGGCATTGGTTCAATCAGGCATAACTATACCACACAAAACCCCCTTTTCTGCTAACTGCTGTACATTGGTTCTCATGGCTCCTCAGTTGGACAAATCTTCTAAAATGAAACATTGCATTTATAATCTATTTTAACTCATAATAACACTTAAACGAACATTTAGAAAATGTTACCTCTTAATATAAATAGCAACTTTTAAGTCAAAGAACTGCAAAGTTCATCTGGCTGGATATACAATTAGGCTATATAGATCAGCCCATCTGGTTATTCACTCACCTGAATGTTGCATTGTTCAATCAGAATAGAATTCATTTAAACTATCGCAAGTGGATTCACTGGGCAAGGCAAACTATATCGTCTTCTATAGCAAAGCAGCTGCAGGACCTCTCTTTTCCTTTTATGCTTTTCCTTCTCAAACTACAGGGAGGCAGAAAAAGGCAACTTATGATTTTTTATAGTTTAGTTAAAAAAAAAAGGACATACCCATTTATTTGTCTCTGGGCTTGAAGCATTAGGTTAGACAGCACTTACCACAATAATAAAAATGGCTGCCCACTAAGACTTCATCAAAATGGTGCAATGGATGAAAGGTTGGACTTGCAGTCAGGAAGACCTGAGTTAAAATTCTTACTCAGATGCTTACTAACTGTGTGACTTTGGGCAAATCACTTAAAGTCTATCTGCCTCATCTATAAAATGGGGATGGTAATAGTACCTACCTCTTGGGGTGGTTGTGAGGATAAGCTGAGATAATATTTCTGAAGTGCTTTCCAAACTGTAAAGTGCTATATAAATGTTAGCTATGGTACTCGCAATATAGGTGGTTAATCTCGACAGTCTTATTAGCCATATCCTCCTTAAGTAGAGTAAGCTTAATTTTTTTTCTTTCTCTCTCATGCTTAATTTTTTTTTTTGGCAGGGCAGTGGTGTTAAAGTTTCTTTATCTCTTCTTGGCACCACCTCAAAGTCTCAGCACAACATAAAGGAAAGACTCTTTTTGCATGTTGTAGTCAGACAAAGTCCATCCATCTTACAGTTGCTTGACACCAAAAAAAAAAAAAAATCAATGTTTGTTAATCAGGGGAAATGCCTTCCTTATCTTTTATCTTGGCCTTGACATTTTCAATAGTATTAGAAGGTTGACCTCAAGTGTTATGGTCTTCCCTGTCAAAGTCTTTATGAAATTCTTCATTATGAGATTTGCCCCCACCCACTGATAGGGCGTCCTCAACACAGAAGGTTCACTTCAGTCTGTGTGAACTTGAGGTGGTGCTGAAGTAATACATGAAATTGCAGCCTTCTTTCATTCAATTACAAATCAGATGGTTGATGCCTTTGGTATGCTCTTGCATTCAACTTTAACAAGCTTCTTTTCTGACTAACTCATTTTTTCTTCAGTCATCATTTATTAGGTCCTTCCCTCTTCATCCTCAAAATCCTGTATTTCTCTACCTCCTATAACCCCCACATCTTTCAATGACTTAAACCTGAGCCTTCAGTCTTTCAGTGACTCACCTTTCACTTAAAAACATAACAACTCGCCCAAATGAAACTGACAGATTTTAAAAACTGTACTTTGGTCTGTGAATGTGTGCATGAACTCTGTCTCTGTCTCTGTCTCTGTCTCTGTCTCTGTCTCTGTCTCTCTCTCTCTCTCTCTCTCTCTCCCTCCCCCCCTCCCCTCCTCTGTCTCTTGCTTTCCCTCTGTAGTCTTAAAACAGTTATATTCAAATAAGCTGAGCAGCCATAATGTTCTGAAACTCTTAAGTTCTCAGGACAATTCTCCAAACCGTTTGTGTCCTTGAAACTGTGTTTCTAGTTTTTAATGAGTAGAAGTTCTTTCTCTGCCCTTTTAAACCATCAAACTGTTTACCTACACATGAGACACTATCTTTACAAGGTAATTAGAGGCTATCGTTACACCATAGTTCATTCTTTGTCCCAAACTGCTCAAATCCCATCTGAAAGTTGCATTTCTTCGTACACATATTTTAACAGGTTCTATTAAATCAAAGTTCTTTTCCTGTTCCTTTCAGGCACCCAAATATTCATCTATAACAACAGCAATATCTTATATACTTGAAGAGTTGATTTAAATGTTTGTCTGTGCAAACTTTGTCAGTGCCTGGAGCCTTTACATTTGACTAACACTGAAGTTCCCCATCTCTGTGGCTCTAGAATCACCTTACCCTGCTTGTTCTCAAACTCACCAAGCAACTTTGAAACCATCTCTACACACTTTGAAGTATATCACTTCCTTTTCCCTTCTCTCCCCCCACAGCCTCCTGGCTTTCCAACTCAAACTTTGAGAACAGCAATCAAATCAACACTACCATTCCTGGAAAGCACATGTCAATAATTTGCCTTATGACTCCAATCAACATTCCCTCAGACTTGCCTGCCCAAAATACTCCTCTCTGGCCACCACTCCCCTTATCTATATGCATTTTATTCCCCTATTGGAATCTAAGCTCCATTCAAAACCCAGAGAACAATTTATGTGATAACAATAACATTGTAAATCAAAATCACTTGCGTGAGAGACTTAACTGTCTTCAATGAACTGCCCAACCACAGTTCCAGAGGATTGATAAGGAAACATGCTATTCACCTCTGAACAGAGAGGTGATGGACTTAAGGTGAAGAATAAGGCGTATTTTCAAATATGGCTAATGTAGAAATTTGTTTATTTGAGGGTTTTATTTTTCATTTGGAGACGGTTAGGCAGGGCAAAGGGAGCTAATTTTAAAAAAGCAAGAAAAGGGGGTTATTGAAGCATGTAAAAAGTGTTCAGAAGAGAATAAGAGGGAGACTCTAAGGAAACAGAGACAAACAGCAAATCTTTGAAAGCTCCATGTTGAATTTATTCTTTATTTATTAGAGGTGATTCCTTTTATGGACTGAGTGGACTAGATGGCTGGTGAGGACCCTTCCAACTCTCAAATTCTGTGATTCTGTGATATACTCAAAAGGAAATGCAAGCCACGTGTGACAGAGATTTGAATTTTTATATACAATTCTCTTCTTCTATGTACATAGAAATTCTACTTTTATTCTTTAAGAATTAAAAATAATTTAAAATAAAAAATTGAATTAAATGTTGTATATATGTACACACACACACACATACACACACACATACACATATATACATACATACCTATGATCCTTGAGGACCGATACTCTCTTGCTTCCTTGTATTTGTATCTCTACCTCTTAGCATAGTGCTTGGCACAGACTAAGTGTTTAGTATGTACTATTTCATTCATTCATTTACAATGCTCTGAACATAATATGAGCATAATAAATTTCTGATTAATTCTCAAGGTGATGCATGTGGAATATATGTGGATACATACATATGTACATACACATATAAAAGGGACCCTAAAATTGATCTAGTTCAAGCCTCATTTTACAAATTAGGAGACATGCCCATAGACTTTAAGTGATTTGCCCAAGGTCACTCAGGTAGCAAGTGAGAGAGACATAATTTGAACCTAGGTCCTCCCCTTTCCAATCCAGCACTTTACCCACTACATCAAGGTTTGGGGACTGCTTATATTAGATGATTATACAGATGTACCTGGACAAATCATTTCACCCTCTTTGCCTCAGTTTCCTCATCTGTAAAAATGAGCTGGAGAAGGAAGTGGCAAACCACTCTAGTTTCTTTGCCAAGAAAACCCCATATGCGGTCACAAGGAGTCAGACATGACTGAACAACACAAAAACCCCACTCCTCTGCTAAGGGATGATGAAGCACATTCACTGCTTAGGACGGAGGCAGCAAATATGGCCTCTGGTAAGGAGTCCTTCAGTAGTGGAGTCTGGAATTAGCAGTTGGACATGGTTCCCCATAGCAAAAACTGACCGAGAGGTCCCAGAGGCAGGAAAATCATAGCCCTGCTGAAAATGGAAAGGGTGATGCCAGTGAATTCCCAGCTTCTTCCATGTAGCCAGCTTGCTACTCCCCCCCCCCCAATGCTCCATCCTCACAGTTCCTTCTATGAACACCCACATTCTGTCGCCACTAATTGGGATGCTAATCCCATTGAACAAGGACTACATTCTGGACTGGCTCATCTTTGTAACCTTAAAGTGGCTTAAATGCCAATCCCTCCCTTGCTAAGTTCCTTCCCTCTGTGCTTCACTCCCCAACATGTCCTGCCCAGGGCATGTGACTGCATCCACACAGAGGAAGAGAACAAATATTTTGCTAAAAAAAAAATGCAATAAAAGTTAAGGCTCATTTTACGAGGGAATCCTTAGTAGTAATCTGATCCTCGCATGATAATGTGTTGCAAATTACTAGTAAATGCTCTCCCCAGTAATCTGTGAACTTGATTTTGTGCTGCACAGTGAGTCATTGCATGAAAGAGAAAATGACCTTTCCCCTTCAGACATGTGGTTTTAAACCCAGGTTTTAAATCAAAGTCCTTGATGAAATACATTTGGTGGTTTCAGATCCCAATCTGCACAGAACGATAATTCTCTAGAATGCAGACCTCTTTTGGGGGAAAAAACCAAGCAAGAGTGGCTCTAGGCAAATGCCAGCTGTCTTAGAACTCAATGTCCTCAGCCTATTCCTCATCTGAGCTCCTCATTGAAGCTAGCCATTTTTCTGCCATCCTTGAGGGTGACTGGCTTGGGTGTCTTCCCAGAATCTGCATTTGAATTTCTGAAGTATTAACTCCAAGTTTATAGCCTTGCTGTCAGCAGGTCTGACAAAGGGTCAATCTTGTTGCCCTCACCCAAAGGATGGTATAATATTCTATGGTGGAAATATTGGACTTTTGGTTAGCCAGGTGAGAGTTGTGCCATTTTTTGGGTAATTGAAGAGTCTCTTATAAATTCAACGAACTTTAAAGGGGAAAGAAAGTGAACAAGCATATATTAAGCATCTACTTTGTACCAACTACTGTGCTAAGTACTTTACAAATATTATCTTATTTGATTATTAAGGGATTGCTATTTGTAGAACATAGTGCTAGGTTCTGTGGAAGGCACAAAGTTTACATAAGATGAACTCCTTATGGAATTTATCATCTAATAGGGGAATGAATGAGTGAATGAATGAATGGAAATCATTTTAAAGTGTCCTCTGTGTAGTAGGTACTGAGCTAGGTTCTAGGTCTCACTCAAGTGAGGCAATCCTTCTCCCAAAGAGGTTACATTCTAATGGGGGACACAGCATGTAATACAAGAATGGTGGAAGGCAGTTTTAGTTGAGGGAATCACAGGGATTAAGAGTAGAGCAATAAGGCAGTTGATTGCTACTTTCCACTATCAATAGCATTACTGATTTGATCACGACACAAAACACAAAGAGCTACCATATACATTGTTGCATGGTAAGTATATTATGGTGGTGCAAAGCAAGGTGCTATGTGAAGTCCAAGGCAGAAAATCATTACTGAAGACGGACCAGGAAAGGTCTCATGGAGGATATCTCCCTATACCAGCTGAGGATGGAGCACTATCAATGATTCCTTGCCCTGGCATTACAGTTGCCTGTTTAATGATATGGGTCTCTATTGGATGCTACACCTGCAGGATTAGCAACATTCTCAGGGAACCATAAAAAAGCCCTAATTGCCACACCCAGGATGTACTTAGTGAGATGCCGGTACATAGACTGTTTCCCAGGCTGGCATATCAGTAAACCAAAAGTATCACACCGTACTAGGGTGTTGAATCTTGAGAGGAGAATAATTGGGGAAAACATGACAGATGGCTTCAAATGTAAGAAGGGCTGTTTTGTGGCAGAAGAATTAGGCTTTTTCTGCTTGGCCCCCGAGAGCAGGATCAGGACCATTTAAAAGAGGTTAGGCAGATTTGAGCTCAATAGAGAGATAAATTGACTAACAATTATAGTGATGGGGGGCAAAGCCCAGATAACTGAATGGTAGAAAGCAGTGCAATGATCTTTCTTCTATAAACTCTTCCAAGAAGATCTAGAAAATGCCCCAGATTGAATCCGGATGGGGAATCCAGAGAAAGTCAGGAAGTCATTTGATCAGCCCATCTTGGAATGGAGAGACAGACAAAGGAGGTCTGTGGACTCTGGGGATGGGTCAGTCCAGAAGCACACCATGTGTGAGCACTCTCACACCCAAGGAAAGGCTGTGCACTAGGACAAGAGGAGGTCCCAGACCCATGATGAGGCACCACTTGACCTATCCTGGAACACTGTGATGGGTACAGGTGCAAATTAGCAGCTTTGTTGCCCACAACACAGTTCTGGGGCAATGAGGTGGCATAGTGGGCAACTAGGTAGCGCAGTGGATAGAGTACTAGGCCTGGAGGCAGGAAGACTCATTATTCTGAGTTCAGATCTGACTTCAGACACTAGCTGTGTGACCCTGGGCAAGTTACTTAACCCTGTTTGCCTTAGTTCCTCATCTTTAAAATGAGCTGGAGAAGAAAATGGTAAACCACTCCAGTATCTTTGCCAAGAAAACCCCAAATAGGGTCACGAAGAGACTGAAACAACTAGCTGCCACCACCACCATCACCCAGGTCACCTGTCTAGGGCAGACTGAGAAGGAGACCTGAGCAGGGGAGTGTTATTCCTGTGTAAAGAGTGTCTGAGGAGTGTACAGAGGAACAAGTTCAGAAGCTAGCCTTAGCAGTGGTGTGACTCAGTCCCTAGGTGCTGAGCAGGTTCTCACTTCCAGCATCTATCCCAGCCTGCAGAGGAATAACTTAAGGCAGGAATCCCAGACTGAAGGAGAGCCTACACTTCTGCTGCTATGAACCAACAGAGCCTTCTAGCTGGCTAATAGAGACTGAGGCCAGCAGCGTATGCCTCTTTTTTTTCAGAGCCAAGCTCAAGTCAGAAACTTGTAGAGCTGGGGTGGCAGAGTGGGGAGCAGCAGTCAGACTTTGACAGGAACCAAGCCACTTTCAGAATACTGAGAGCTTGCAGGTCCGCAGCCTGTCTTGAGATCTTGGAGTAACACAACACTTAATACCACAAGAAAGCAACAGCCCGACCAGCCTAGACCTTCTCCAGAAGTGTGGCAAAGAGTAGCTCTAATATCAAGTCCTGAGTCAGGAAGTGGGGGCACCTAGGTGATACAGTGGTTAGAGCATCGGGCTGGGAGTCAGGAAGACTCATCTTCCTAAGTTCAAATCTGGCCTCACAATCTTACCACCCTGGGCAAGTCACTTAACCCTGTTTGCCTCAGTTTCCTCATTTGTAAAGTGAGCTGGAGAGGGAAATGACAAACTACTCCAGTATCTTTGTCAAGAAAACCCCAAATGGGGTCATGAAGCCAGACACACCTGAACAACAAGTGAAGAAGTAAGTTGGAAGAATGAGTAACAAACAAACAAAAAAAAATCCTACCATAAAGAGTAGTGGTGGCAAGGATGTTCAAGACACAAACCCAGAAAAAGAGAAAGATGCTAAATCATCTACAAGTAAAGTCACAAAGAAAAACACTGCTTCAGAAAAAATTCCAACTAAAATTCTTGGAAAAGATGAAGCAAGAATTTAAAAAAAGATTTAAAAAATGATTGTATAAATGAAATGAGAGTGCTTGAGGAAAAAATTTGAAAAGAATTAAGAGCTATGGAAGAAAAAATTGGAAAGGAAATTAAAAGTTTGGTAGAAGAAATACAAAACCTTACCTTTACAACAAACTCCCTAAAATTAGAATGGACTAAATAGAAGCCAGTGACACTGTGAGTCAAAAAGAAACATTAAAACACAGTCAAAAGACTGAAATAATGGAAAAAATATAACATCTCATAGCAAAAACAATGGACCTGAAAAACAGATCATGGAGAAAAAAATTTTAAGCATCATTGGGATATCTGAAGATCATGACCGAAAAGAGAGTGTAGATATCCTATTTCAAGAGATATTAGAACTACCCAGATCTGTTTGAACCAGAGGGCAAAATGGAAAAAGACAGAATCTGCTAATCACTTACTGACAGGAGATCCAAAGTAAAAATTCCCAGGTCCATCTTAGTCAAAATTCAGAGTTTCCAGGTCAAAGACAAAATACTGCAAGCAGCTAGAAAGATTCAAGTACTGAGGAGCCACTGTCAGGATCACCAATGATTTAGCAACCACCGTTATAGAGTGGAGAACTTGGAATACAATAGTCCAAAAGGCAAAGGATATGTGCTTATAGCAAAGAATGATTTACCCAGCAAAACAGGATAGTGCTACAGGGAAACTAAAGGACAAACTATTTACATTCTAATATGGGGACATGATGTATGTGTCCCCTCTGAACCCCATCATCATGAGAGGTCATAGCGGGAAGACCAATTAGATAAGGCTTGGGAGTGATACCACTATGTCTTAATGATCTTAAAAGAAGAATTGAAAGAAAGGAGAAGAGGAATACATTGTTGGAAAAGGAAGATTAGGGGAAATTATCTCATATAATTGAGGTGCAGCAGTAGATATCTATACAAAATAGGAGAGGTTGTGGGAGCTGCAGCTGACATGTAAACCTCACTTTCATCTGAACTGATTAAAAGAAGAAAGAACACACACACATTCACACACAGTTGGGTACAGAAATACATTTCATTTAACAGGGAAAGAGGAGGGAAGGGAGAGAAGGCAGGGAGGGGAATTAGATGGAGATTACATTAAGGGAAGAATTAGTCATAAGCAAAACTAAGGAGGTATAATATTTACAGCTCTTTTTGAGGTAGCAAAGAATGGGAATCTGAATGGCGGAGCAAGTTATGGGAATATAAATGTGATGGAATGCTATTATGCTGCACTCTTATCAATGTAATGACCAATTATGATTCCAGAGGACTAATGACGAAAAAGATAAGATGCAGCATTAGGCAATTTTTTTGAACATGGCCAACATGGAAATTCATTTCGATTGACTCTACATAATTTTAATGGGTTTTGTTTTTCTTGTGTCCTCAGTTGGCAAGTGAGAGCATCAGAAGGTAGATTTTGGCTAAGATTAATAAAATATTTTCAATTAAAAATCAGGGATAGGGATTAGATATGTGTTTTCAATGGTATAGGGAACTCTTAGGTGAGGAGCTTCCTCTATTAGCCAGGTTGGTACTTTTTTTTTAATTTTCTTTTTCTTTTTTATCTAATAAATTTATTTATTTTTAGTTTTCAACATTTACTTCCACAAGATTTTGAATTCCAAATTTTCACCCCATCTCGCCCTCCCCCCACCCCAAGATGGCATGCATTCAGAATACCCCTTCTCCTAGTCTGCCCCCTTTCTCTTATCCCCTTTGCCTTCTATTTTCCTGTAGAGCAAGATAGATTTCTGTACCCCATTTCCTGTATTTCTTATTTCCCAGTGGCATGTGAAAACCTTTTTTTTTAAACATGTGTTTTTAAAACTGTGGGTTCCAAATTTTCTCCCTTCCTCCTTCCCCACCCACCCTCATTGAAAAGGCAAGCACCTCATTATAGGTTATACATGTGCAGTTATGCAAAACACTTCCATAGTAGACATGCTGTGAAAAACTAACTCTATTTCCCTTAATCCTATGCTGCCCCCCCCATTTATTCTATTCTTTCTTTTGACCCTGTCCCTCCTCAGAAGTATTGCTTCTGATTACCCACTTTCCCAATATGTCCTCCTCTCTATCATCCCCCTACTCGCTTGTCCCCTTCCCCCGCTATTTTCCTGTAGAGACAGATTTCCATACCCAATTGAATGTGTGTTATTCCCTCCTTAAGTCAAATCCTATGAGAATAAGATTCATTCATTCCCTCTCACCTTCCCCCATTTCCTCTCCACTGTAAGAGCCTTTTCTGTTTTTTGTGAGATAATTTACCCCATTCTACCTCTCCCTTTCTCCTTCTCCTAGTATAATCCTCTTTCACCCCTTAATTTTATTCTCCAGATACGACCCCTTCATCTTCAACTCACCCTGTGCCATCTATCTATCTGTCTATCTATCTATCTATCTATCTATCTATCTATCTATCTATCTATCT
>NW_020951478.1:7167444-7176980 GCF_900497805.2 Vombatus ursinus
TCTATCTATCTATCTATCTATCTATCTATCTATCTATCTATCTATCTATCTATCTATCTCCTATCTATCTATCCATCTATATACATACATAGATATAATTTTTTCCCTCCAACTATCCTAATATTGACAAAGGTCTCATGAGTTACAAATATCATCTTTCCATGCAGGAATGTAAACAGTTCAACCTTAATAAGTCTCTTATGATTTCTCTTTCCTGTTTACCTCTTCATGTTCCACTTGAGTCTTGTATTAGAAAGTCAGATTTTCTATTGAGCTCTGGGCTTTTCATCAGGAATGCTTGAAAGTCCTCTATTTCACTGAATGACCATTTTTTCCCCTGCAGGATGATACTCAGTTTTGCTGGGTAGGTGATTCTTGGTTGTAATTCTATTTCCTTTCCCTGCTTTCTACTGTCTAGGACCCTTCCAGAAGGGCCTCAGCCACTCATGCAGCATTGCTTTCTTTTGGGTCCTCTATTTTGCCAGTTCTACAGAGTTCACTGCTTGGCACACTCTTGCTGGTTCAGGTCTGCTGAAGCTCCTAGTCTTTAATTCTTTTTTGACGTGGGACCAATGAGTATCTGTAGAAGGGTTTTGTGAATGCCTTCTGAGTCAGCTAGTGAGTGGCCCTTCTGGCAAGATCTTATTTCTTCCATAAATTTCTTTGGATACGGATATTCTTCCCCACCTGTTTTGCAATTTCGTCATCTCTGGGATTTGCTGGCCACATAAGATAGTCAGAGTTATTAACTCAGATTGGATGATTGAAAACTCTACCGCCTTTTTAACCATCATACATTTGGGCTGATTATTCTTTTCCCAAGGTCTTAGTCTTTCAAGGCAAGTCACCTTCATTATTTCGAGGTTTCCTCACGCACTGAATGAATGGTCATTGAATGGACAGTCAAGTCACTGTTCCATTATGAAGCTATAATCTAAATGTATTTCAAAGGATGAGTTCTCTAGACCTGAGTCTGCTCTATTATCCTATATTATCCTCTGACCTACTGGGGTGGTCAGTTACTATTCCTATTACAGATAATTGACCTTAGATATAAATGAAAAGGGGGGATAGAGAGCTAGACAAAGACAGAGAGACAAAGAAAGAAAAAGACACAGATAAAGACAGAGAGAGAAAGAAAAGGAAGGAGAGACACACAGAAGTAAAGACAGAGAGATAAGGGAGGGGGAGGGGGAAAGGATGCAGGGGGGGAATGGGAAATCAGGATGGAGAAGGAGCAGAGAAGGGGAGAGATAGTGAAAGACACATGAGGAGAGTCAGAAAAGGAAGATGGGAGAGAGAGAGAGCTGTGCTCACTCACCAACAAACATTTATTAAGCACTTACCATGTGCCATCTGAGTGTAATAGATAGAGAGTTGGCCTCAAAGCCTGTGAAGCATAGGCTCTAATTCTGCCTTTGACACATACTGGCTGTGTGACTCTGGGCAAGTCACTAAAACTTCTTGTGCACTGGGCACAAGAAAATAAGGTGCCAACCTGCATTGATAGGAGGGGGTTTCCTGATCGAGTAGTTCTTTATAGCAATGAAGTCACAATGCTGGGTGCTAGAGACACAAATACCAAAGTCAAACCATCCCTGCTTTCAAGAAGCTTACATTCTAATGGTGGATAGAGCATGTTCACTGGCAAGGAGTAAGGGGGAAAAGTGAGGCAGATGAAAGATGGTGAATACCTTTCCTGCTGTAATTTCCTCTCTCAGGCAAAAGGGTGATTTCAGTACATCAGTGAGTCAATCAATAAGTATTCATTAAGTGAGTAAGGCATGTCACGCACTATGCAAAGCACTGGGGGTACAAAGAAAGGCAAAAAAATTATCCCCTCCTCTGAAGAAGTTCACAGTGTTTTGGGGGAGTATAAACTATATACATGTGTGTATGTGTGTGTGTGTATATGTATATATGCTTGTGTATATATTATATGCATATATAAATATGCATACAGAATACATATGCATATATACACATATGTATCTGTGTATATATGTATATGTATGTATATATATATTTAAATAAATGATAAACTGGAGATAATTAACAGACAGAAAGCACTAGCTTTAAAGGGTTTGAGAAAGGCTTCATGTGGGAGGTAGGATTTGATCTGGAGAAACCAGAGGAATAAAAATCTGGAGATTAGGAGGGAGAGAATTCTAGTTATGAGGGACAGCTAGTGAAAATACTCTTAGCTATACACCACCAAGACCAAAAGGCTTCAGTTAGCTTGAGAAAATGGTGATGCAAAGGACAGAGAGCAGGCACCACAGTTTGCTAAAAATCCCAGGAATAGTGAGGTACCATTCGGCCTGATACAAGCCTACTTTAAACATCATCCAGCTGTAATTTGGTTTTGTTACTTTTACGTGACTCAATCAGTATAGGTTAATCGAGTATATTTTATGCCACATCTAGCAGTTATGTTTTGTGCTGTGTTGTTTGAGCCAAATAACATCTGTTCTGATGATAGAATGGAACCTGTTTAATAACAAAGCTATAACTACAAGACCTCTTTATGTTATATGGTAAACTCCAAATAGCTATTTGAAAAGCCCATTAGACTCAACACCAATGAAAACCATGCCAGAGAACTAATTTTCCCAAAAAGTCATAAAATAAACCATGTCTTGGAATCTTTATAACACTCATAATAATGCAGTATGCTTTTTTATTATATTTTATTTTTATTCTTTATTTCTGCTCAACTCTTTCCTCTCTTTTTTCCTCCAGTTCTCCCCACTATTACCTCTATTTCTGGCATCCCATTGACATGTGTCTGCTAATGATTTCTCTCTTTTCTGGTTCTTGTTCTTGTTCTTTAAAGAACTGAATATACAGTTAGGAAGACCTGAGTTCAAATCTCACCTCATTTATGCATTATTGAACTCTGGGCAAGTCATTTGACTTCTAGGCCTTAACTCTCTCATCTGTAAAATAAAAGAATAGGTCTCAATGACCTTGAGGTTCCTTCTAGCTCTAAATCTGTGATCATATGATCCTCTTAACTTTCTTTCCCCTCTTTCTCTTTCACTTGCTCCTCCTCACTTTCAAATTTCCTTCCTTTTATTTCCCTTCTTTTTCCTTCCATCCCTCCTTAATTACTGCCAGGAGATAAGAAGACAAAGATCAGAATTGGGAATGAGGAAAAAGAGAATTTCTCTATTTATTTACAATATTACTTCTTTCATCTCTTTCTATTTTCTTCTAGTAATCTATCCTCCATCTTCCCATTCATTTCTTTTTTCTAGGATAATAATCAATAGCCAATAAACATTTAATGTTATTAAACAGCAATGACTATGACACTGTGCTAAGTGCTGGCGATACAGTTAATAAAAAGAAAGATGGTCGCTTCCTTCAATGAGCTTACAATCTAAAATATGATATTGAAAGTTGATGTGATACCCTTTGACCTAGTAATACCACTTCTAGCTCTGTATCCCAAAACGTTCATACAAATTGGAGAAGGACCCACTTGCACAAAAGTATTTATACCAGCTCTTTTTGTGGTGGCAAAGAATTGGAAATTGAGGGGATGCCCATAATTTGGGGAATGACTGAAGGAGTTATGGTATATGAATGTAATGGAATACTATTGTGCTATAAGAAATGATGAGCAGACAGACTTTAGAAAAACCTGGAAAGATGTATATGAACTGATACTGAGTGAAGTGAGCAGAATCAGGAGAACATTGTACATAGTAACAGCCACAATGTATGATGACTTATTTTGATAGACTCATCTCTTATTAGTAATGCAAAGATCCACGACAACTCTAATGGACTCATGATGGAAAATGCTGCTCACATATAGAAAAAGAACTATGGAGTCTGAATGCAGATCAAAGCATATTATTTGCTCTTTCTTTTTTGTTTTTTGCTTTGTTTTTTGTTTGTTTCTTCTTTCTCGTGGTTTCTCCCATTGGTTTTAATTCTTCTTTACAACATGGCTAATGTGAAAATAAAAAAAAAGAAAGTTGATGTGAGTTATAGAAATTATCTAGTTCAACTCCTTCATTTTATAGTTGGGGTTACTGAAGCTCAGAGGAATTCAAACTTAGGTCTTCTGACTGCAAATTTAATGACCTTTCCATTGTCACACTATTCTGTATTCTTCTGAATTCCTTCTTTGAGTTTCTTTACCATTTCCAAATCCTCTCTTTGTGAGATAGCACACGTAAAGTATGTGTGTGTGTGTTGTCCATGTAGATTATGGGTATGTCCCCAAGAATTAATCTAAATGTGGCTTGCAGGGAGGGATAAATGGAGTTTTGCTCATCCCTATCCAAAGGAAATTGATTCTGACTCCTAAGGGGCGAAGATTGGGGCAACAAGGCTGACCTCTCTGTTCTTCTCACAAAGGGGTACCAGATTAGAAGTACATCTACTTCTACTAAATATTGCTAGTGTAGGAAAAATTATTTCATTCTTTGATTCCAATTTCTTTCATGGTCGCTGTGCCTTACAGAGGAAAGAGTGATCTAAGCTTACATCTGAAGGCTTGACTCCCTTCCTACCAAATGCTAGTTACCCAAAGGATCTTTGTAAATAGTGAACAGTAAATATACCCATTTATCCAAACAGGGAGCAAACAGGAATCAGAGAAGTTAAACAGACAAGAATATACCAGGAATATCTTCCCACAGATATTGTGCTATCTCACGCAAACTCTGCCCCTCACTCAGGCATGCAGTGGTAAGTAATCATTCTCTCCGGCAATGACAATCTTATGCAGGCTTGAACCCTAGGTTACACATGGTAAGAGTTGCTTAAGAATGTAGCAGTGTATGAATACTTACCATGAGAGGGCTATCCTAATTTTTTCTCCCATCTCCCAATGATTTAATCATGGTAGACAAGCTCCCTTATAAGGATGAAGGTTTACTCCATTATGCAATACATTTGTCACACCAAATACTCATGTCTTTAAACAGTAAACACACCATTCTTTTAAAGGACAGTGATATTATTGTCTACATTTTCCATATGTAGGAGGAAATGGATACCCAGATTTCTCCAATGATCTGACCAAATCTATTCCCTACAGTAGATAATAATAACTGATGTTTATATAGTGCTTTAAACTTTAAAAGCACTTTACATGCATTATCTCATTTGAGCTTCACCATAGTCTGGTGGGATAAGTTCTATGAATATTTTTATCCTCATTTCACAGAAGAGGAAACTGAGGCAGAGAGGTTAAGTGACTTGATTAAAAAACTAGCAAGCATCAGATGGGTCTTCCTGATTTCAAGGAGTTGTTGTTCATCTTTCATTTTTGAAGAGGACCAGTGACATCACGGGGTGGTCAAGTCCAGCACAACATTTGCTATACTATTGTGCTTCTTGCTACTGAGCCAGGTAGTACTCATGTAAAAGAATATCCATTTGCTTGCCTACTCGAGGGCCACATATCCTATCCATTGGTCAATGAGTATTTATTATGTGCCTACTGTATGTCAGAGGCACTGTGCTTTGTTGTGGGGATACAGCACAAAGTACAAAACAATCTCTCCTCACAAGGAGCACATTCAAATAGAAGAGAAAACAAGTACACGTAAAATATATACAGTATAAATATAAAATGAATAAATAAGAATAGATACAAATTAGTGAACTACAAGGTGGTTTTAGAAGATGAAGGGCACTAGAAACTAAGGGGATCAAAGCTGGTTTCATGCAGGAAATGTTGCTTGAGCTTGTTTTTGAGGAAAGAGAGAGTGGGACTCTTCTGGGTGGAGGTCAAGAGAGAGTGCATTCCAGGCACATCCAGTTGTCAATGAAAGGCATTTATAAATGGGAGGGAAGTGGAGCGCCATGTGTGAGGAACAGAGGGAAGGCCAGTAGGCTGGATCACAGAGTGCCCGAGGGAGAGAAATGTCCAGTGAGGCTGGAAAGATAGCTTGGGGTCAGGTTCTGAAAGGTTTCAAAATCTAAAGGTGGATTTATTCTAGAGGCAGTTGGAAGGCAGTGGAGTTGAGGAGATAGGGAAATCACATGGTTACATCTGCAAATCGAGGAAAATTATTTCAGTAGCAATGTATATGGACTAGAGGTAACAGCCTAGAGACAGGGAGACCAATTAGGAATCTATTGTAATAATGTAGATGAGAGATGACAGGAGTCTGGACTAAGGTGGTAGCTGTGTGAAATGGAGAGAAGTCAGGTAGAAATGGCAAGATTTAGCAACTGATTTGATATGTGGGGTGAGAGAGAGAGAGTGAAGAATCCAGGATAATACGAAAAATATCAACCTGGTACTCTGGAAGGCATGTAATAAATGTTCATACCAATGATTCTGTAAATATTTGTTGGCAGAGGAAATAGTTATTTTACATTCCATCAGCATCATCTTATAGTTGGAAAGGACCTTGCAAATCATTTAGCCCAACTGCCTCATTTTGCTGAGTAGGGAACTGAGGCCCGAAGAAGTGAATAATTTTCCAAAGGTCAAACACATTAAGGAAGTAGCATACCTAGGATTTGAACTCAGGTCCTCTGACTCCAATTTCATTGCTCCTTCTGCAACATCAGACTGTCTCCATATAAAGGAGTGCCATTTATTCAACTCTAGAACTCCTTTTTTCCTTAATACTGCATAAATACAACAACAGTTAACTAATAACTATTCAACTACATGTGTCTTTTCCTCTTTCTCTATTGGTAATTTTATTGGCTACTAGAAAACTAGTAGCTATTTCTTGAGCACATGTAGGGATGACAGAGAGAGAAAATATAACTTAGCCCATTTCAATTTTTGGTGGCAACTAGTGCCATGAGGGCAGGGACTGTGCATCCTATATTATAGTAGGTATGCAATATGTATGTTTGAATGAATGAATCTATAAATGAATGGATGGGTGAAGAGAATGAGAACTCTTAGAAAGTTTCTACTTGGGGAGAAACAACATTCCAGATCTTGAGACCTTTAATTTCATTCTGTTACTTCTGAAGGGAAAACATTCTAAATCAGGAGCTGGTGAGCCAGGGCCCTCCACCTCTTTTTGTACTACAGGTGAACTAAGGTGATTTTTACATTTTAAAATAGTTATTTAAATGCGATTTTTTGAAAAGGTACAAACCATTCTTAGCTCACTCAGCAGGATTTGGCCAAAGGGCTATAATTTGCTAATCTCTATCCTAAATTATTCTTCTCATCAGTCTATTTTTCTAATTCTTTTTCTCTCTTCTCCTTATATTTCTTCCTGTCCTCTAGTAATACAAAAAAAATCAGCTTTGAGATGGACAACACATAGCACTGACTTCATGGGTTGAAGTAGATTGGGGTGGGGTGGGAAATAAAGGAGAGAAGGGTCTAGAAGCAAAAAGTTGGTTAACTATATGCCATCTATAACAGTATAATAGGAGGAACAAAGCATTTGGGGGTCAGTTCTAGCCTAACTCTGTCTATCCAAATTATGCCAGTTGAGCTCACTCCTCTTTTTCCTCTCTGAAGAGAAAGGTACCTAAGGGATAGGCTTTGATTCTCTAAACTGGAGCGTGTAGGGGAGCTCAAGTCAATTGGAATCAGAGCCAGGGAGGAAACTGTCCAGAGATGGTAACTGGGAGTTAGGACTATCAAGGGGAAAAAGGGGAGGCCAATGGCCAGTGCTAGAGCACTATATATATTTTTACCTTTTAAATAGTATTTTTTTCAATTACATGTAAAAACAATTTTTAACATTCATTTTTTATATAAAATTTTAAATTCCAAATTTTCTCCTTCCCTCCCTCTCCCCTCCCCCATGGCAGTCAATTTGATATAAGCTATATGTGTGCAATTGTTAAGCATGTTTCCATATTAGTCATGTTGTGAAAGAAAAAACAGAACAAAAGAAAAAAACACAAAAAAGGGAAAATAATATACTTCAATCTGCATTCAGACTCTATCAGTTCTTTCTCTGGGTGTTATTAGCGTTTTCCATCATGAGTCTTTTGGACTTTTTTAAAAAGACCAACATACATATACATATGCATATATATATACATACACACATACTTACACATATATACATTACAGTTCGTGGGTGGATGAACTATGCCATCGTTAATGATCTTTCTGATACCTAACACAAAACTAAGCACACAGTAGGTCATCAAAGAAGGCTGGTGACTGACTCATCAGTTTCCATGCTTTCAAATAAATGTTGCATGACAGAAATGTGTTGAGTCATAGAAATAATGTCATTTTATAATAGCTAGAACCAGTACCCAAACCTTTCAATCCTTACAACTCAGAGAGACTGTGAAAAAAACAAAAACTTTGATTTATCCAAGATGTAATACTTAGTGTTTGGTATTTTCTTCTAAACCACTGCACTGCACTGTTTATTGATAAGAAATAGACACTATGTAAAGATCCAGGCAGTGGTGTGAGGAACCACCTTCTCTGGGCTTGGGAAAGCCAATTGTTAAATTTTCAGCTTGGGCATGTTACACCTCCAAATTGAAAAATACTTCTGGCTTTGATTCATTGTTTAGTTGACTGTCTACACTTAAGAAAGTGATGAAGAAAAAATTAATAATGCATATAAACTCGAACGTGTCATTGGTACAGGTTCACCACCAATGCCACTGAGAGCTGATTATTAAACATTTATTAGTATACCCTTGGATTTTTAGCTATATGACAGATTTCTATCAAATTTTGGTCTAGGGTACACAGGCCTTTTAGTAGTGTTACAAAGTTCACATTTCTGAGTGTTATGTATTCCTTCACTATCTGGATCCACATATCTCTCTTTCTTCCTCTTTTCCTTCCCTCTGCCCAGATGGTCAGTAGCACAACCTATTGACTACCCTGTGGGATATCCCTCCACATACTGATCAAGCTAACTTCCTTATTTTCAGGTTTCCACAGCTGAACATGTGAGTGCAGACAACATAAGACACTACTATTTTATAATTACACCTAGGAAGATAAATGTTTTCTGCTTTTTACCCCCCACCCACCCCCCCAGCCTGAGATCAAGGGTTTCCTTCAATTCAGCCCGAAAGATAGAGGTCAGTAGAGATAATGGGAGCTTCATACAGCAAAAAGGGAAAGGGAAAGGGGAGGGGAAGGGAATGAGAATTTGTAAAGTGGCTCTATGTGCCGGGAACTGTGCTAAGCACTTTACAAGGGGAAAATAAGACTTAAAAGAGAGGGCCAGAGAAGGAATCCCCAAACTCTGTGCTGTGGACATAAAGCCATACAAAGCAGTGAAGAACATGATGGAGGGTGCCCAAGCAAAGATGGCATGATGGGGGAATAAGCGCTGAAGAATTATGGAGAACGAGGATAAAGTGGAGTCATCGTTGATACGAGCACACTAGAATCTGACTTATTTTCCCTGTTTCTCCATGTTGCTGACTCTTAAGAAGATGAACAAGGTAAATGTGTTGGTAGCAAAGATAGGCTTCACAGACCCATACAACCAGCTTCACTTGACTTCATGCTATAAATTGTCAGATTGGGGAGCATTGATTATCTTTCTTCTTCCTTCCTTCCTTCCTTCCTTCCTTCCTTCCTTCCTTCCTTCCTT
>NW_020951478.1:7176990-7218358 GCF_900497805.2 Vombatus ursinus
CTTCCTTCCTTCCTTCCTTCCTTCCTTCCTTCCTTCCTTCCTTCCTTCCTTCCTTCCTTCCTTCCTTCCTTCCTTCCTTCCTTCCTTCCTTCCTTCCTCCCTCCCTCCCTCCTTTATTTCTTTTTCTTTCTTTATTTTCATCTGTAAAACATACACTAGAACCATGATTCAGTTTCTATTATATAAAATGGAGGCAGAAGTTGTTAGGGGAAGGGAGGGTATAGAGGGTTGTCACATGAGAGAATCTGCCTTTTTCATCGGGATTTCTCTTACCCCCTCCCTAACCTTATTCACTAGGCTGAAAGCAGAATTCATGTTATGTTTTAATTTATAGACTCATTGTTTATAGAAATGGATTTTTTAAAAAATTTATTTTCCCCCCTGGTAAAGTCAAACCACCAGACCCATGTACTTAGTCAGCAAGGAGGAGACCATTTTTCAAAAGTACAACTTACCAGTGACCCAGAGTGGCTTTTAAATATAGAAGTGCTATTGGGGCCCTGTAGTGTGAAAGGAATAGTCAAAACCCCTGTCTTGGCCAGCTGTGAAATCTGTGATTGATTCCTCAAAAACCTGTAGAGAAAAAGGGTTAAAGGAGACCATATACGAAAGTAAAAGAAATAAATTGAACACACATGTGTAATCATTATTCATATGAGCCTTCCCCGTATTACTTCATAACACAGCTGTATACACACAAAAAAAAAAAAACCCAGTCCCCTTTGCTTTCTTCCTATTGGAGTCTTATTAATTTTGGTTTAATGGAACACAAATGTCGATGCTCTTCATTTGGATGAGGGCGGGCTGGTTTGGCACTTAAGCCTTAGCTAGCATGGCTATGACCATCTAATACAAATGTCTCCAGGCTTTTCAGAGCTCCTGACAGGGCAGCTTTTGAGCATGACAGTTGCTATGGTCACCAGTGTGCCTATTTGCAAGGAAAATTGGGGGCAAGGCTCCTTACGTCAAAAATTACGTTGGGGGGAAAAAGGAGAATGTTTGCTCCACTGGCTGACACTTAGCGGTTTGTTGTCCTCCCGGCCCACACACTTCCGTGGAACAATAGTCCATTCAGCTGCATAAGTCAAAGTTTGGGGCTCCTATCATTCTATCATTCCAGCTGGAATTGACATGAAGAGCATGAACTGGGTATGGTCACTCCTGGAATCAATGGAGGCATTGACATTCCCAAGCGATTGATGGCTTTCTTTGTTTGGTTGCAAGGCCTTGGAAAGGAGGCACTTTGGGGGAGGGGTGGTGGTGGAGAAGCACTAGATTGAGAGTCAAGAGACCTGGGTTTTTGTCTTGGCTCTGCTACCAAGTAGCTGCAGACCCTGGGCCTTAGTTTTCTCTTATGTAAAGTAATGTGGTTGGACTCTAAAATCTCTTTTAGATCCGACTTGTTATTTCATTGGCATAGGATGCTTCCAGGGAGGAAACTCCTTCACCTGGGCATTTTGGCACCTGCTCTGAAATTTATAATTTAGAGAGCTGCTTGAGGCACTGAGAACTTAAGTGCCTTACCCAAGGACACATGGTCATTATGTGCTTGATGCAACACTTGAACTCAGCTCTTTCTGACTCTTAATCCAGCTCTCCACTACTCCCTGCTGCTTAAAAAATTCTAAATTTCTAATGACCTTTGTCATTATGCTGCTCCATTTAAATTATACACACAACTATATATTTCTGCTTACTGCTTTGCAGGCATAGATGCATGTATAAGTACACACCCATATATATAAGTGTCTGTGTGTATATATACACATGTATATGCGTATATATGTATATGTACACACAGATAAATATATACAATATAAATATTATATTTTATATAAATATATAAAATATAATACATATTATAATATATAATATATAAATTTATATAATATACAAATATATTATATAAATATATAAAATATAAATATTTTATATATAGAAATGTTTGAGGGACGTAGTGGATAGAAGGCTGACCTTGTAGCTAGGAGGACATGGGTTCAAATTCTGTCTCTGACTTATGTTAGCTATGTGACCATGGTGGGTAATTCATTTAATCTTTCAGGACTCCACCTAAGACTATAAATCCCAGAGAAGTTACTGATCTCTATCCATGGAGGGATTTCCACATTGAATGAATTCATAGATTTCCCCTTCCCCCTGCCTTTTTTTTTTTTTTTGATGTGATGGATATAAATTTACAATGCGCACTGTGAACACAGAGCTAATTGCCCTCCAAAAAATACAGATGGACAATATGTTAAGAGCTCCTCATGGCTGTGTAATTTGGTAAATTAGCCTAAGATCCCACTACTGTATGACCTTGGTCAAATCCCTCAGCCTTTCAGAGCCTTGGTTCCCTCATTTTTAAAAAGAGGGGATTGGACTAGATGACCTAGATTTTCTCTGTTAACTCTAAATCTATGCTCCTACAGTCCTATAATTAGCATCCATTTCATCCCTAACAATCACTTTTCTCAGGAGGATACTCTAAGATATAATTGGTAACACATACACACCTGACTTTTTGTTCAGTTGTTTTTCAGTCATGTCTGACTCTTCATGACCCAACTTAGGGTTTTCTTGGCACAGATACTGGAGTGGTTTGCCATTTCGTTTTTCAACTCATGTTACAGATGAGGAAATTGAGGCAAACAGGGTGAAATGACTTGCCCAGGAGCGCACAGCTAGTAAGTGTCTTAGGTCAGATTTGAGCTTAGGTCCTCCTGACCTCAGACCTGATGCTTTATCCACTGTGCCACTTATCTGCCCACGTGAATTAGGGAGGAACAAGAGTCAGTACCTGGGAGTGAGATGTGTTTGGTTCTTTCATTTAATTTGATTTCACCCTTTCTGAATTTGTCTTTTTTTTATTTTTTTGATGAAGCAGTTGGGGTTAAGTGACTTGCCCAGGGTCACACAGCTAGTAAGTGTCAAGTGTCTGGGGTCAGATTTGAACTCAGGTCTTCCTGACTCCAAGGCCAGAGCTCTATCCACTGTGCCACCTAGCTGCCCCATAAGTCTCAGTTTTACTGGAGGATTATTAACAAGGAAGTTGTCTGGACTCCAAGGTTACAATCATCTCTATTTGTTTTCCATTGATTACTGACATCTAAGGTTCCCTTCAACTCAAAGTCTATTACCTAAGTATCCATGGTCCTAAGATCATCAACCTGGCTTCAGCAAGACTGGTGGCTACACCCCAACTCTGGTAATCTCTGTCAAGCTATACTTGCTTGGAGTTGGTGATGGACCCCAGTGGACACACAGGCATGATGTCCTTGCAAAGACAAATGCACAAATATGCAGCAGGCATATGGTAGCAGTTGTTTTTTGGAGTTATTGGAGTCTTACATTTACCCATAATGTCATAATTTAAATGGACCTGGACCTTGTTTAAGGAGATAACTTTTTCTCTTCCTGTCAGCTCCTTCACCTTTATCATTTCCTGCAACACTGTTGTGTTCAAAAAGCTCATCCTCTGAGTTCTTCCTTTAGCAGAATTTCCCAGCAACTTCTCTTGTAAATTCAGGATCTTTTGACCTTTGTTTGACTGGGCATTTTGGGAATTGGCACACACACACATACACACACACACACATATACACACACACATCCTAGAAACAAAAAAAAAAAGGGTTTATGTGCATGCTCACATGATCTACTGGGCAAAAAAAGGCTGGGATATTTTATTCATTCCCTTCTTCTTTAAGGAGCCCTTCTGCTCTGGATGCCTGTGTACTGGGTTCAGTCCTGGAGAAGAGGGGTTAGGGTGGCTCTTTTTTCTCACACTGTTCTGCTTTTTCAGTCCCCCGTACCCTGCTGCACCAAGAAAATATTGCTTAAAGTTTATGTATTGTCTCATTTTTAGGGTTTTCCCAAAAGGGGGAAAATAAAAGAAACCCAGTGTACAATATGAATCCTGGTTGGGACAGATATTTATTTCCTACATACAAAAGAAATGTTAATGGACACAGAAGACTTATATTGTACATTGACTGAGTGACTTAAAATAAGATTGAGTAACTTTCTTTATAACCACTTACATGAGTCTCTCGAAAAGATGATTCTTAAACTTCATCAGAACACATATCAGTTTATCGAGCTACCGAAGATTCATTCTCCATTTTACCTCAGCTCTACAAAGATCAGGTCAGAATATTGGGATGAACTTAATATAAAGAAGTGTAATAGGGATAAATGTAAAGTCTTACATTTGGGTTAAAAAAATCAACTTCATATCATAAGGGGGGTCGGGTGTGACTAGATAGTAATTCATCTCGTCAAAGATCTGGGCTTATAAGTAGACTCTAAGGGTAATAGGAGTAGCCTAGGTCTGCATTAGAGCATCTAGGTGGTGCAGTGGATAGAGTGTTGGGCCTGGAGTCAGGAAGACCTGAGTTCAAATCTGTCCTCAGATAATAGTTGTGTGACCCTGGACAAGTCACTTAACCCTGTTTGCCTCAGTTTCCTCATCTGTAAGATGAGCTGGAAAAGGAAGTGACAAACCACTTTAGTATCTTTGCCAAGAAAACCCCTAATGCGGTCGCAAAGAAATGGGCATAACTGAAAAAATGACTGAAAAACAACAGATGTGCATCAAGAGAAGCATCATATCCAGAAGAAGGGAGGTGGTAATCTTAATTGTGCTAGGCTGTCTCCATCTGGGAGTTCTGTGTTTACTTCTGGTTGCTGCATTTAAGGAAGGACATTAATGAACTGAATAGAGCCCAGAAGAGGGCAGCCAGGATCATAAAGGAACTCAAGATCATGCTAAGAATCAAGATAAGATTAGATCACCTGAAGGAGCCAGGGATGTTTAACCTAGAAAAGAGATGACTTAGTGTGGGCTGGAGAACTGATTGTTAAATTTTTAATGTGAGCCTTTAACACCCTGGAAATGTTACAAATCAGAGCTTGAATTATTGTTTTGTTGATTGTCTAGACTGAAGAAAGCATACTTTCTTAATAATAATATTATGTTATATGTTATTAACAATAATATAATAGATTAATAATAATAATGATATAGATCAAACTTAAAAGTGTGTCATGTATATACATTTTTTTTTCTTCAGAGAGCCATTTGTTAAACATTTACCAGAACACTTCTGGGTGACGTGACAGTTGTCTTCAAGTATTTGAAAAGTTGTCTTGTGGAAGAGGTTCCTCTTATAGTCACTCCCAACACCACAGAGGAATACAGGAGAAGACAATGCCAGAGCACCACACATGAACTCTTTCAGGCCCTTACCATATCTCTGTTTCTTCATATTTTAATGTACTTGCCCCTTAAAGTAATACTAATGCTAATGCTAATAATGATAATTGTAATCATAGGTAGCATTTACATAGTGAGTTAAGGTTTTGCGGGTAAATTACTTGACAAAGCTGTCCTCAGTGACTCCACCTTCATTCCTTTCATTTGCTTCTAAATCCTGTGCAATCTGGCTTCCAAATTCATCATTCATCTGAAATATTCCATTTAGCCCTTTTATGTAAGGACTTAGTTACCAAAGAACACCATCACAGGAATTCCTTAACCATCAACTGTGAGTAAGCTAGACCTGCAGGTTTCACTGTAAGGGACTTTCTGGGATCAGGCATGAGAAAAGGAATGCTCATAATGGTAGGTAAGAGAGAGCCAAAGACAAACTTTGCTTACGCAATAATTTTTGCTCATAGTGAAGAGAATAATGAACTTGGAGCCAGAATTCATTTCAATTCAATTTAACTCATGACTCATTTAGTGAATGCCTATTATTTGCATGGCACTGAATACACAGAAGACTTGGGCTGGATCCCTGGCTCTGTGCCTCACTTTCCTTCTTTATAAGATGAGGAGTTAGATAAAATGATCTTCAAGGTCCAATTCTCTGTCACTGTGATCCCTCTCTTGACTACTTGACAAAGTTCCTCTGAGGAACAAATTAGAAAATGTATGCTAGAGTCCTTTGTAAAACACTAGCACCATTTAAATGTAAGGTATCAGCCTCACCCTTAACCTCATTACCAAGTGTTGGTCACGTGTTTGGGGAATTAAACCTGTCCCGCCTCTGACACCCACCCAGAGCTGTCCAAACAACAGTTCTTTCTTAACTGTCCAAAAAGTACCCTTAATTTCTCCAGCAGATTGCTTCTGCTATTTATTCCCAATTACTCTCTATTTTTCGGTCTCCCCTTATCTACTGGCTCTTTCCCTGCTGCCTATAAACAAGCCATTTTCTCTACCAACTGTCAAAAACCTTCACTTGATCTGACCATCCCTGCTAACAATTTTCCTATATCTCTCCTCCTTTTTGAGGGTAAATTATTTGACAAAGCATTTAACACTCAGTGACTCTAACTTCACTCCTCTCATTTGCTTCTACACCCTGTATGATCTGGTTTCCAAATTCATCATTCAACTGACATTGCTGTCTTTAAAGTTATCAGTCATCTCTTAATTGACAAATCTAATAGCCTTTTCTCAATCCTGATCACCTCTGACATCTGTTGTTGTGTTCCACTCTGTTGATCACCTTCTCCTGGATATTTCTACTTCTATCTTCTCACTTATTTTTTTTCTACTCCTACCTTCTCACTCTTATTTATTTTTATGTTAAATTTGTCCAAAACTGTGAGAGGCATTAAAGTCTTCTGCTACTTTTATGCCACTATGATTACTATGTAATTATTTTTCTTTTATGAATTTGGATGCTAACAAAATTGGAGCATATACATTTAACATAAATATTAGTTTGCTCTTATCATGACTTTCAGCATAATATGGGTTTCCTTGTTTATTTTTTTAAGTTATGACTGCTTGTTTTTGCTTTGTCTGATATTATGATTGCAACTCCTGATTTTTTGCATTCATCTGATGCATAGTAAATTTTGTTTCACCTCTTCATTTTTATTTTTTGCATTTTATTCTTATTTTATTTTATTCTTTGTCTTTTAATCATATTTCTTATAAGATTATGGAGTTTATTTTCTCATCCAATCTGTTACTCTTTTTAATTTTAATGAGTTCATATTTAAAGTTATAAGAGTTAGATTTATGTTTTTCTCTATGTGTCTGTAATAGTTTTTCTTCTGAATTATTATTTCCCTCCTCTTCTTTAAAGACAGTACTTCTTCTCTTCAGTTTTTTTGGATTAATTTACTTTAAGGCAAACTCTACTCCCACTGTTTCTCTTTCACTTTTTAATTTTTTAAAGTTATTAAAAGGCTTGTTTTCAATTGTGAATTCTCTTCCTGCCTCCTGCTCCCCCTACCCGTTGAGAAGGCAAGAAATACTATACCAATTATATATATGAAGTCATGCAAAACATATTTTCATATTAGCCATGCTGTGAAAGAAAAAAAAACAAACCAAAAATAAAGTGAATTAAAATATGCTTTAATCTGTACTCAGAATTCATCAGTTCTCTCTCTGGTGATAGAGATAGCATTTTTCATCATAAGAACTTTGAAATTGTCTTGAATCATTGTATTGATTAGAGTAGTTGTCTTTCACAATTGATCATCGTTATAGTATTGCTGTGACTGTATACAGTGTTCTCCTTGTTCTGCTCACTTCACTTTGCATCAGTTTGTATAAATCTTCCCACATTTTTCTGAAATCAACCATTCTCCATTTCTTACAGCTTAATTCTATTTTATCATAATCATATACTATAACTTGTTTAGCCATTCTCCAATTCTCTGATTCTTTGCTGTCACAAAAGACCTGCTTTAGATATTTTTGTACATATAGATTCTCTTCATTTTTCTTTGATCTCTTTGGGATACAAATCTAGTAGTGGTATTTCTGGGTCATGTAGAGTTTTATAGCCCTATAAGTGTAACTCCAAATTATTCTTCAGAATGGTTGGGCCAGTTCACAAATAAACTAACAGTGCCTTAGTATACCAATTTTTCTACAACCCCTCCAGCATTTGTCATTTTCCTTTTCTGTCATGTTAACCAATCTGATTGGTGTGAGTTGATATTTCAGAGTTGTTTTCATTTTCATTTCTTTAATTATTAGTGATTTAGAGCACTTTCTCATATGACTATTGATTTCTTCTTCTGAAAACTGCCTATTCATATCATTTGACTATTCATCAAATGAGGAATAGTTCTTTCATAAATTTGACTTAGTTCCCTATATGTTTGAGAAATAAGACTTTGTCAGAGACTCTTGCTGTAAAATGTTTTCTCCCAGTTTCTTGTTTTCCATTTAATTTTGACTGCATTGGTTTTGCTTGTGCAAAACCTTTTAAATTTAATATAATCAAAATTATACATTATACCACCCATGATACTCTCTCTCTTGTTTGGTTATGAACTTCTATCTCTCTTCCACTTACCTCTGAGCTCCCCCTCCTACTAGCTCTCATTTGTCACCCCTTTCCCTAGTTTTGCAGTTTTGTTTTACTTATTAATTACTTTTATTTTTATCTAGTTTTTTATCTCTTTTTTTTCTATTAGGTAGACAAATAAAATCCCCTTCTCCCTTTCATCTTGTTTTGTTTATTAGTTTTTTGTCATTTTCTGCACTTTTTTAAAATAAGGATTTCTTTCCCTTGTTCTATTCATCATTTCTCTTCGCTTTCTGCTTAATCTAGAGACTTTTATTCTTTAATTCATGACCCTTATACATACATATATATATATATATATACACACATATATTTTAATCTCTGTATTTCTCATGGCATTAAAGTTTTTAACTTTCCTATTTTGGGTTTTCTCTTCTAATAGAAATCAGGTTTTCTTTTAGTGTTTTTGCTTTTTGCTTCTCTTTTTCCAGATTGTCCTTTACTTCAGTGTTTTTGTATTCCCAATCAATTATTTTCTCTTTTGTTTCTTGTGTGTGGTTTACCCCCTGTCATGCCAATTAATTCTGCCATGCAGGCCATAACTTTTGCTTTCATAATTCTTATTTCTCTCTTAAACCATGTAGGAACATTCTGCTGTGGTTCCATACTGTCTTAAGAACCCATATGCCAGGGTCATATGCCTCATAAGCTGTTGATTCATTTTCCTTTGCATTATAATGTTTACCGTATTTTACCACATAACTTACCACATAATGTCACAGATTTTATGTCAAATTTTTTTTGCAAAACAATGGGGTGCAACCATTATGTGAAGTTTTTTTTTTTTAAATTGTGCTGGTATTACTTAAAAATCATTTATTACTAAATTGTCTTTGGTGCAAGATTAGGATGCATGGAATACTCATGAATATATGTTAAAATTGAATACTGACAATGAGCATGTTCTGAGAATTCTAGGTTCATGGTTTGCAATGTGTGAGAGATAAATGTATATACATATGCATATACATATACATTGGTGAATACATTGCTGCTCTGTTTACCTTTTAAGCAATGTGTTGAACAGAATTATTTCATGCAATGATTACATGATGAAAATTTATAATCAATTTTTGGACTGAAAAAAAAAACCCAAGATGCGATGTTTGTGTGGTGAAATACTGTATTTATAGATGTCTGGACTCATTTAGTTGATTTGGACACCATTTTCCCTTTTGTTAACAGTGTCTTCTCTGTTGGTCTAGCTGTTGTTCATGGTCTTTAACTGAGTTTTGTTCCTCTTGAGATCTTTGGAAATTTCAGGGTTTTTTTTTCCTCCTTCTGTTCTCTTACTGCTCACTTTCTGACTCCTTCCCCTTTGATAGTGGTTTCCATGATGGACAATTCGTATTTTTCCAGCCTCATTCTCTTCCCCAAGTGGTTTCTGAGGGGACAGAATTAGCCCAAGCTGGATGCAAGACCTTTTTGCCGTGGACCTGCTATATCCACACACGTCAACCTCTGGTTGCAGTCCCTTCTGTTCCTTAGGTCTTCATTCTGCTGTCCCACTCAGAGCAAGCTTCTGCGGAGTTGAATTATTTTGTAAGCCTGTAAGTTAGCTTGTAAAGGCCTTGACAGAGTATGGCAGCTGGTACGGGAGGGGATGCTGAGTGAATGCATTCATGAGGATGGATTAGCCTTCTTTGCTGTTAGTTCACATGGTTGTTATATCATAGGAGTCCTGGGTAACTTGGACCATGAAGATAGTTAAAATAGCTTTCTTGCTTGCACATATTTCTTATTTTGGAAGGGTTTGAGAAGTTATGAAGATCAGATGACACTTGGTGCTCTGAGACTCTTTTCTATTTCCACGGTGATGATTACATAATGGCAGAAAAAGTGGTAGACAATGAAGAGAATCTCATAATTTTAAATGGTCTTTTCCTTAAAGTCATTTGCCTCATTCAGTTCGATTCAATTAATTCAATTCAATTTAGAGAATCTCAGAGTTGAAAGAGATATCCATGAACCTCTTTCAAATGTTAATTTACTTTTATTACTGTTAATTTACTGTTTATTACACACATACATATGTAAATATATATGCACATATATGTGTGTATACATGCATACATATGGGTGGTGCATATCCAAGATTGCTTCAAAGGGAGGTACCCTTAATGGAGGCATCCCATGCTCAGCTAAGCCTCCATGTTAAGCAATCTGGTCATTCTCCAAGGGCAAGCCCAGTTACATATGAAATCTTTGGCCAATGACCAGTGAACTGATATACTATTGAACCATGCCCATATTAATGTTTAAACTATAAATGAAACCAGAAGATGTAAATAAATTGCAGCTACATGGAAGGAACATTCCCAAGGTCTTCTTAGAGAGGCAAACAAAGGAATTGGCAGAATTGGTTGCATTATGTGCCCAAAGGCAATGGGAAACATAATTTCATGGGACACTTGGTCATCATGCCTGGCAGTGCTCATGATAACCCTAAGTAAAAAAACCACCAAGAAGATAATTATGATCCAAGCTAAGAACCAGTATCCTTTGTAGAGGATGAAGTAGATGCACCCTGACCCCAGCGTCTCAAATAAAATGCTAGCTCGCTCTTTCCTTTGAAATCTCAGAGCCTTGAGTGGACTCAGAGCTAAAAGGGATCTTAAATATCATCTTGCTTAAGCGTTCTTAGCCTGGGAGTCCATGAACTTGTGGTTTTTCTTTTTTTTTAAAAATTGCCTATATTTCAGTATAATTAGTTTCTTTTGTCATCCTACACATTTTATTTTATGCATTTAAAATCATTGTTCTGAGAAGGAGTTCATAGGTTTCACCAGACTGCCAGAAGGGACCATGATACACAAAATGTTAAGAACTTTTGATCTAGTTCAATCTCCTTCCTTAATATGTAGGAAAAGTCAGACCATAGAAAATTTCTCAGCCTCCTTTTTAGTATAATCACAATAGTGACTGGCTTCTTTTTGCTTGCATTTGTATCTTCAGCACCTTCCTCCCTCCCTCCCTCCTTCCTTCCCTTCCTTCCCTTCCTCTTTCCCTCCTTCCTTCCTTCCTTTCCTCCTTCTCTCCCTCCTTCCATCCTTCCTTTCCTCCTTCCTTCCTTCCTTTTCTTCTTCTCTCCCTCCCTCTTCTACATGGCATCACTGCAAACACTTGAAATTTCCTTCTCCAAGTCAAACGTCTCCAGTCATTTCAAGCTATCCTTTTAAAGCGTGATTAAAAGAAATACAAGGTACCGGTTTGGGTAGCTAGGTGGTACAGCGGATAGACTCTAGGCCTGGAGTCAGGAAGACTCCTCTTCTTGAGTTCAAATCTGGCCTCAAGTACTTACCAGCTGTGTGACCCTGGGCAAGTCACTTAACCTTGTTTGCCTCAGTTTCCTCATCTATAAAATGAGCTGGAGAAGGAAATGGCGAACTACTGCAGTATATTTTCCAAGAAAGGTTCAAATGGGGTCACAAAGAGTCAGAAACAACTGAACAACAGTATTTTGGAGGATGCACTAGCAGGTCAGGGCAGGAAAGAAGGGATCAACAGAATCGTCATATGGAAGGTGGCACTTGAGCTGAATTCCAGGAGAGGGCATGCCAGGGAAGGGGGCAACCAATGCAAAGGTCTGGAGATGAAAGATAGAATGGCATGTGTGTGGAACAGCAAGAGGCCAGTTTTTCTGGGCCATCTTGGATGGTCACTAGGCAAGTAAAAGATTTGTCATGGACAATAGGATTTCTTTTTTTCATTTTTTTAAATTTTATTTTTTTAGGCAGTTGGGGTTAAATGACTTGCCCAGGGTCACACAGCTAGTGTCAAGTGCATGGTCTGAGGCCAGATTTGAACTCAGGTCCTCCTGACTTCACGGCTGATGCTGTATCTACTGCGCCACCTACCTGCCCCGAAAATAGGATTTCTGAGACCCCATTTGAGGAGAGGGTTTTTGACTTATTTACCTGGTACTTCATACCAAGAGGAATGCATTCCAGACTGTCCTGAAAACACCTACCTTTAACTTAAATACCGCTCAGCCCAGATCTTTCCTTTCCCTGTAAGAGCAATGCCACAGTCGTATTAGTGAAGACTCCAGCTCAGTGGAGTATCTCTCCTCCTACTCCACCCAGGGCAGCAGTGGTTTTTTTTTTTTTTTCTTGGTTCAGACCCTCCTGGTCCAGACACTTCAGTCAGCCCCCAGGAAAGAAAAAGGACAGGGCTGCAACTGCACCAAATGAGAACCATAAACCATGAACTCTGAACACAGGTTTCTGTGCCGGGTTTAAAGCAATGTTACTCATTCCAAGAACTGCATTCCTCATCTATGTGGAAGGTGTTGCCTGATCTTCAGCAGAGGCCAAATGACCACCTGGCAGGGATATCATAGGAGGAATTCCAGCCTTGGGTGGGGCTTGGAATTCATGACCCTTCTAACTGGTACATTCTATCATTATCATTATTATTTTTATTATCATTATACCTCTTCTACAAAGGGAGTCATGGAAGACCAAACAGGAGAAAGGAATTATCTTTATATTTACCTACCCTTACTCCTTTTAGGATGAAAGCAAATGCAGACTAATCTCTTCTTACCATTGTATTGCATGGAAATTGCATGTAAAGTAAACATTTGTGTGTTAAATCCTATATTTTATTTGATTTTTAATTACAGTTTTGGAAACTGGAGGATTTATTGAAAGACAGATATAAAGGTAAGGTGGCATCTGGATAACTAGATTCAATTCTGGGTGTCATAGTTTGGAAAGGATGTTGATAATTCAGAGTAAATCTAGAGAAGGGCAGGGAGGTGGTACAGTGGTTAGAGTGCTTGGCGTGGAGTCAGGAAGATCTGAATTTAAATTTAGCCTCAGACACTTACTAGCTGTGGGACCCTGGACGAGTCACTTAATCCTGTTTGCCTCAATTTACTCATCTGTAAAATGAGCTGGAGATGGAAATGGCAAACCACTCCATTATCTTTGCCAAGAAAACCCCAAATGGGGTCACAAAGAGTTGAAAATGACTAAACAAGTCCAGAGAAAGATGACAAGGATAGTAAAATCAGTCTACCAGCCTCTATTAAACACCTGATATGTGCCAGGATCTGTACTGTGTGCTGGCAGTTATGCAACCTTGGAAGAAGAGGTTAAAAAAAAAAAGAATATTTAATCTGGAGAAAAAAAATGTCTAGAGGCAAGGGTGATAAGTGTTTTCCAATCTTTGCTTTTTTTTTTTGTCCTTTTTGTGAGGCAATTGGGGTTAAGTGACTTGCCCAGCGTCACACAGCTAGTAAGTGTCAAGTGTCTGAGGCCATATTTGAACTCAGTTCCTCCTGACTCCAAGGCTGGAGCCCTTTCTACTGTACCACCTCACTGCCCCTGTTTTCCAATGTTTGAAGGACTCACATGTGAAAGAGGGATTAAATTTGTTCTCCTTTGCCCCAGAGCACAGAATTAGAAGCAACAGTTGGAAACAGGAAAGGCAGATTTAGATTTGCAGTGAAAATAAACCTAATCAGTAGCTATCCCAGGTGGCAAGTAGGTACAGTGCGTTAAGTGGAGTCAGGAAAACCTGAATCTGAAACCTTCCTCAGAGATCTGCTAGCTCTAGGACCCTGGGCATGTGACTTAATTTCTCCCAATCTCAGCTTTCTCTTGTATTAAAAGGGGGTAGTAATAATACCCACTTCAAAGCATTTTTTGAGGATCAAAAGCAATAATGTGTAAAGCACTTTATAAACTTTAGAGTGCTATGTAAATGTTATAATTGTTGTTATTGTTATCGTTATTGTTATTATTATATTGTGGTTTCCCCTCATGTGAGAGGATTTAAGCAAATCCAGAAGGATGCAGCCTGCTTTCAAGATGTTATACAAGAAGAAATTGTTGTTCGAGTATAGGTCGGACCAGGTGGCATTTTTAGTGCCTTCTGATCTTGAAATTCTAGGATGCTGAGGATGGAAAGATGCTGAAGATGGAAAGGCCTAGAGGAGTCACCATTCTCAATGAAACAGAACTATATTCACTTGGCTTCCCTTTTTGTTTTCTCTCTTTACACTCTCCACAAATTTCTTGTGAACTCAGTGGTCACTGACTGCAGAAAAACTCTGGAAAGGCTTTAAGGGAATACCCATGCAAATCTCACTATGAAGACATGGATTTAAAGGGACTCCTTTATTTGTTTCATTAGGATGCTTGTCTAACAGGGCTCGAGATGTGGAGTGAATGGCCGACTATTTCATTATTCTGAGTTTGGAATTGTTTTGTTTCATTGTAGAATTCTAGCCTTTCATATTTGTGTATCAGCAGAATGGAATGCATCAAGAGATCAATGGATGGAAAAATTTTCTGTGCAGGAAGAGAACTTTAAGGGTTTTCATTGAGATCAAACCATTCATTACAATTTGGGGTCCTTAGAAGTCTTTATGTAACTAAAGACATTTCTATGCTCCTTTGAGCATTAAGAAACTGTAGCAATAAGAAATGTGATATATTTTGTATTAACATCACCTTTTTTCCAAATATGTGCATGTCCTATCGCCAATGAGTTGTTGATTGTAACAGAATTTTTAAAAAGGGAGAGAAAACTACTAACAACATTAACAACAGCACTAACAATAACAAAAAAACAAAACCATCTACCGAGTCTGATAGCATATGCAATGTTCCACACCCATAGACTTCCATCTCTGCAAAGAAGGTGCATCATTTCTCTTCTTGAAGGATAAACTTGATCATTATAATTACACAGCATCCAATTTTTATTTGTTTTATTCAGTTTTGGTTTTAGCAGTCTTTCTATTTACACTTTTGTGGATTTGCCATTAAAAATCACTGCAGGATTAGAGGAGCTTGGACTTCCTATCTTCTCTCTCACTTTTCTTCTTTGGAACTATGTATATTGGGTTCAGAACTGGGAAAGTCTGGCATCATAAAAGGGATTAGACTCCCTTTTCTTTTTACTCTTTGACTAATCAATCACACTCTTAGCCTGGCGGGTCGATTTAATTAAAGCTTGGGTTTTAGCTAACGTCTAAGATCTCCCCCAAAATGGCGGAGTAAAAGAAACGTATTTAATGTACAGGATGAATCAGATTTGGGATAGGTAATGATACACATAAAACACAAGGATGCATTGACAGACTTAAAATAATTAATTAAGCAAGAAGCAGGAATAACTATGGTTCTACTCTGCAAAGAGTTGGAGGCTTCAGCTTCTTCAAAACATAGAGCAGTTTGGGGACTGCTGAATTGAATGCTTTATTGCATTTTCCCTTTAGCTCTGCACTGCCTCCTTCATGGTAGATATCATCTGTCAAGCTGAGCCAAGGCTTGGAATCATTGCTTGTTGGTAGTCATCTCCTCCGGGAGATCTGGGGTAGTTACTGGGATCCAACTCCTCGTCTTGCTGCCAGTCACCTCTGACCAAAGAACCTGGGAAAGCCAAACTTCTCAAAGCCACAAAGTGACCTCCAAGATTGGATAGAACAAATTCAGAGGAGGCAGCCCCAAACTCAGAATCAGTTCAGATATCAAGAGTCCACTGGTGTCTAACATTGTACGTAAAGTCAGATTTTTTTTTTGCCATCTGGATGGAGTTTATTGGTTTTTTTCTTTTATTCTTCACCCTTTTTAGCTAAAAAAGTTCTTTTTTAAAAGGATGGTTCTCTGGGAGAGGGAGGAAAGGATATAGATGGGAAGGTAGATGATATAAAAACAAAATATATCAATAACTTTTGAAATATTCAAATAAAAAATTTTGGAGTTTAATTAGTGACAATTAGACTTTTTGGTCTTTTGTTAAGGCAGAAAATGACTTAATGGTACCTTGTGTAGGCTATTTGATGTTAATTTTGTTTAAAAGTAAGTTCTCACTTGGGAAGACATATGAAGAAATGAAAAGTGAAGAACGTAGAACTGGGAAAACAATGTATATGATGACTACAACAGAACTGCACAGAGCATTTCAGAGTTTCCATTCCTGATTCTGACTGATCTTGTGCTATCCAGTTCAGCATTTGGACTTTTTGAGGATTATGAAACCGTTGGTTGCTTCTGGTGGCTCAGTAAGAAAAGGAGCTTTAGGGATGACCTAGCCATTCCCTTAGTGGTCATGGAGCAAAATGAGCTCGTGACTCAGTGGACCTTTAACATAAGATCTGTCTCGGGGCCTCTTTTTCCTTGTACTCTTTGTAAGGCAAGTGGCTCTTCCCATAAATAGAACATGGAATGTCAGTGCTAGAAGGGGCCTTAGAACACAGAATGTCAGAGCTGGGAGGACCCTTAGAACATGGAATGTCAGAGCTGGGAGGGACTTCAAGAGCAACATCTAAGTTTCCAGTTAGTCTAATTCCCTCATTTGAGCAGTCAGAACCTTCAGTCCAGAGAGGGGCCAAGCTTGTTTGTAATTTCACAGAATTCATTTCTGATTCTCTTGTGGTTGTTGTTTTTTCCATTTATGGTGTTGTAATCATTGTGTGCATTTTTTCCCCTCTGTTTACTTTGCTTTCCATCATGTGCTATGCCTTTCCACACTTCTCTATCTTCTTTATTTTTGTTGTTTCTTACAGCACAGTAACATTCCATTACTGTCATGTAGCACAATTTGTTTAACCAATCCCCCATTGATGGCCATCAACTTTGTTCCCAGTTCTTTGGTATCATAAAAAAAATGCTGCTCTAAATATTTTGGTGTATATGTTGCCTTTATTTTGATCAGTGATTGTGTTGGGGGATATGCCTAGCAGTAGAGTATCTGTGTCAATTGTAGTCCCTTTATTTGCATAATTCCTAATTGTTTTAAGAAATAGTCATAGTAATTCACAGGTCCATTAATAACACATTATTGTACCCATCTTTCCACAACCCCTTCCATATTAACCATTTCTATCTCATTCGGAATTTTAACTAAATAAAGAAGGGGAAAAGTGAGGAATGGAATAAGCATCCATTAAGCACCTGCTGTGTGCCAGGCACCATGCTATGTGCTTTACAAATTTTAACTCTTCATAACAACCCTGTAAGGTAGGTATTATTATTATCCCCATTTTGTAGTTGAGGAAATGCTCATATATATGATGCTTCTTCACTTCCCTGGAGGGTACAAGTATGAATTACCCAATGGGTACATGACTATTTTGGATACCCTAGGTACCCAGTCCAGACTTTTGTGCAGGGGTGTAGGGTGACTAATAGTCAAGGTGTATCTCCTTCTAGTCTTTTAGCCTCCAGATAATTTCCTCTTTGAACAAAACACAAACCATAGCTACTCAACAGCCTTAAGGTAGGTACATCATAAAGTAATAGTGGTCAAGCTTGGAGGGACCTTAGAGACCATCTGACCAACCCCTTGGTTTTATAGATGAGAAAACTGAGGCACCATGATCTGAAGTGACTTTTACAATGTAACACAGCTAGTTAGTAACAAAATCAACTTCACTTCACTTCTTTTGACTCCCAGATCAGGGTTTCTTTTACAGCTGACTGTTTCCCCTCAAACACAAATAGCGAATCTCTTGGGAGCTGAGTTTTTAGCTATTTTTTTCCCCATTATGAGAAATAGCAGCCAGTCCATTTCTTGCTTCACTTCTGCCTTACCTGCTTTATAAGGGCTACTGACATTTCAGCTGATATCATTTTTTTTGTGTTTGTTTTGTTTGTTCTTTTTTTTTTTTTTTGTAACTGCTTATCAGACAGCCTTGGCAAATCCCTACTAGTTTGGTGTTTTTTGACAAGAACCTCCATTAAAATGGCAGCCCCTTTTTCTCTTTGGTGACAGAAATTGAGGTCCCAAGCATTGGTGTCCATAAAGTTCCCTTCAGAATATTTCTTTGAGAAGCTTTATCCTGGGGCAGCTAGGGGACCTGGTGGATAGAGCACTGGCTCTGGAGGCAGGAGGACCTGAGTTCAAATCTGGCCTCAGGCACTTACTAGCTGTGTGACTCTGGGCACGTCGCTTAACCCTAATTGACTCCCTCAACTTCCCCCCAAAAAAGAGAAGATATCATCTTATTCATGACTTGTTTGCTGCTCAGTTGTGACAGCTGCAAACTAGAGATATCTATCCCATACTGAGGAAACACTCCCAGCTTCTAGTCTTTATAGTGGGGCACTGAGAGGTCATTATGTGTCGGGGTGAGGCTTGAACCCAAATCTTCCTAGTTGCAGGGCTGGCATTCAATCCATTTAAGCCAGAGACAGAAAACACCTGCAGAACATCCTGTAACACTTCCAAGTGTGGCAGAACCAGATTAAATTGTAATTAGGAACTATTTAACAAAGTAAATAAAAATGCAGGATCATTTTGAGGGAAGTCTGCTCAGCCAAATAAACAGAGTAAGGAAATCTTTTCTGAAGAATGTTTTCAAGGGGATAAATTCCCAAAGGCTAAAGAGCAAGGCATCCCTATATTTCAAATGCAGCATAAAGATAACTCCAAATTATAAGTAAGCTATATTTAAAAATTCATGAGTATAAGGTACTATTTCAATATTTTATGTTTTTGGTATTTTTCATGTGTACTTTTGGGTTCTTTAGATTTTAAACATTTTCTGTGGGATGAAATAAAGGCTATCCTATACCTGGTAATTAATTATGTTATACATTGAGTACCCATGTGGCATGGGACCTTTTTACTCACATTTATGGAACCCCTAGACATGAAGCATACCTAAGTTTTGCTTTAGAGATTTTCTTACAGTTTCTCTGGGGTGAGAACAGAGTCACAGAGAGAGAGAGACAGACAGACAGACAAAGACAGAAAGAACCACACCCTATTTGGGCACATAGTAGGTGCTTAATAAATGCTTGTTGACTAAGCCAATAACTTGGTTATGACCATACAGCTAATAAGTGCCAGAGGCTGGATTCAAACTTGGTGTCCCTGACTTAGCACAGTGCCCGGCACATAGTAGGTGCTTAATAAATGTTTATTGATTGATCAATGGATTGACTCTGGGTCCAGCACACTTTCCATTAAATCAGTCTGCTTCACAAAGTCCAGAGTGAGTTAAGCTTGCATAGGGGTGTGGGTGTAGGAGGGGGCACGGCAATGGCCCAGCCAGTGCAGTTTTTATAAGAATGCTTAGTTCAGCAGCCGTGGCAACCAAAATAATACATAAAAATACACACAGTAAGTAATCACAAAGCCCTTTCTCAGAGACACACTAACCCTTGTATGATAAGATCTCCTTAAGAGGTGAAGGCAAGGGAATACACTCTCCTAAAAAAATAGGCTTGCCTACCCCCCCCTTTTATTGCTTTTATAATGAGACTGGTTTTTGTTTAGTGCACTTGCACACACACACGCACACACACACAATTATCTCCTTTGCACAGTCTATTTCTCTTTATTCAACCAGACATTACAAATAGCCAGAGGATAAGACCTCGGGAGGAATAATAACCTGATCCAGGTATCGTATGGGTGAAAATGTGATGTGGCACTAGCCTTTGGGCTCCTGGTCTGTGGTTGTGTTGTGACTGCTCCTCCGTCAGGATCCTTCACGATCCTTAACAAAGGCCTTGTGGTCTCTCTTCAACGCCTCTGAGGAATCATTTATCCAGATGGATTTCCTCATGTTTACCAATCTAAAATCCTGGTTCCAAAAGAGATATTTCCCAAGTTGTTGACACAAACTCTAGCCAAATCAAGGCATCTGGTTTTTACAAGAAGTGATACGCAATCAATCAATAAACATTGAGTAAGCACCTGCTATGGTCCAGGCACTGTGGACACGGATATAAACAATGAAACAGTCTCTGCTCTCAAGAAACTTACATTCAATCAATCAATCAACCAACAAGTATTTATTAAACATTATTACTATTCCCTGTTCCATAGGGAATTCACTATGTCCCAAGCTAGCTCATTGCATTTTTGCACATGTATACTTTAAAAAGTTCATCCTCTTCATCGTTTCCTCTTCTTGGCCCTAATTTTGTTCTATATTCACCAGTCACTGTGCTAGGAACTGGGGACACACAGACAAAAACAGACAATCCACAAAAAAAAAAAATAGATTTGTCATCATTGTGTCGGAATTTGTTCTAACTCCCTCTTGCAGAGCCAGGCTTGCTCCATCTGCTTCTCAGGGTTCTAGGGGGCTCCGAAGAGTCTGTGGGTGACTCTTCTCCACTGTCATCCCCTCAAGCCCCTACTGCCAGCATTATCCTCCATTGTTAGCCACCATCGAGTAGACTCCAGTTCCATTAACCACTTGACATAAATTAGCTTTTGGACAGAAACATATTTACTTCTAAGATGTAAGAGGAACAAAAGTATGAATATTGCCTTCAGACACCTTGGGGACACACTCCCCCTTCTCCCACCTTGGTCTCTGGGGAGAGTGGGCTTAAACTTGACTGGGTCTCTATATAACGTTGGTCCCACAAACGTGGCGTGACTGCCGAATGAGTCCTCGTCTCAGTTACCCCTGGGCCTGCTGGGTCCCTAAAGTCACTCCCAAAGGTCATTCCTTGTTTTTCAGGCATACGTGCTGTACTGATTTGTTTCAAAACCCAGACTCTGGAACAATGGGATGCTGGGAAGCTTTCCTGGCCAAACAAGACTGGATCGCTCCATTCAGAAGGGAGGTGGGACTCCAAGGGCTTAGGTTTATTTCTCAGGGGCATGTGTCCTCAGTGGGAAGGAAGCCCCAAGGTCTCTCCCCTTACAATATTGTTGCTCACTGTCCTCAGTGAGTGTAGGAGTCCAACCACAAACAAAGCAGCTGAAAGAACTGAAGCAGGGATGACTCAGACCTTTCTGAATGCCGCGTCTCCACCGTGTGGTTAGCTGACTGGAGCCAGTTACAGATTGTCTAAGCATGCTCCAGTGTCTCTCCAAGCCATTTCCATTATATGCCATACAACCGTCCCAGAAGTAGGCTCTGTTAGCAGTTAGGTGGTGACATATTGCACAGAGCACTGGTCCTAGCATGAGGAAAACCTGAGTTCAAATCCAGCCTCAGATACTTAGTAGCTGTGTCATCCTGGGCAAGTCACTCAACTTCTGTTTGCCTCAGTTTCCTCAGTTGTAAAATGGGGATAATAATAACACATACCATCTAGGGTTGTTGTGAGGATCAAATGAGATAAATTTATTTATTTTTTCCTGTTTTGAACTTATTATTTTATTTTATTTTCAAAATTAATTTACTTATTTTTAGTTTTCAACAATCACTTCCATAAGCTTTTGAGTTTTAAATTTTCTCCCCCTCCCTCCACACCTCCCTCCCCAAGAAAGCGTGCAATCTGATATAGGTTCTACATATAAATTCTTATTAAACATATTTTCACATTAGTCATGTGGTAAAGAAGAATTAGAACCAATAGGAAGAACCATGAGAAAGAAGAAACAAAACAGAAGAAAAAAATAGCAAATAGTATGCTTCAATCTGCATTCAAACTTCATAGTTCTTTCTTTGGATGTGGACAGCATTTTCCATCATGAGACCTTTGGAGATGTCTTAGATCCTTGCATTGCTGAGAAGGGGTAAGTCTATCAAAATTAGTCATCGCATATCGTGGCTGTTGCTGTGTGTAATGTCTTCCTGGTTCTGTTCATTTCTCTCAGCATCAGTTCATTCAAGTCTTTCCAGGTTTTTCTGAAGTCTGCTTGCTTATCATTTCTTATAGTGCAATAGTATTTCATCACATTCATATACCACAACTTGTTCAGCCATTCCCCAATTGATGGGCATCACCTCAACTTTCAATTCTTTACCACCACAGAAAGAACTGCCATAAATATATTTCTATATGTGGATCTTTTTCCCATTTTTATGATCTCTTTGGGTGGTATTGCTGGGTCAAAGGATATGCACACTTTATAACGCTTTGGGCATAGTTCCAAATTGCTCTTCAAAATGGTTGGATCAGTTTACAACTCCACCAGCAATGCATTAGTGTTCCAATTTTTCCACATCTTCTCCAACATTTATCATTCTCCTGTTTTGTCATGTTGGCCAATCTGATAGGTGTGACCTCAGAGTCATTTTGATTTGCATTTCTCTAATCAATAGTGATTTAGAGCATTTTTCATATAGAAATAAAATTTATAAATCACTTAGCACAGTGCCTGGCACATAGTAGCAGCTTAATTAATGCTTATTCTGTTCCCTTCTCCCTTTCTCCCCATGAGGAATTTGCATCAGCAAAGCACATTGATGCACCCTTTGCATGTTCCAGTCCCCTTTAGTTAAAAAAATATATTTCTCCCCTTTTTTCCTATGAGTATTCTCCCTCCTAACTCCCAGAAAGGAGGAATAAACATTTTACTCTTAATATAGTATGTGGGTGAACAGACATGGATTTTTTTTTGCACCCCAGCATTGGCACCTGGAAGAAATGTGTAACATTTGTGAAAAAAAAAAACCTTAAATATTAACATCCAGATATTTGTGAATTTCTGAAAATTCTGCAGTTCTGCAAAGGACTAATTTATCAAGAAATGACTCTGAGAAACCAGAAATGTATTTCCTGTTTGGCAATATTTAGGGAAAGAAGAAACTTTAGAAGGTCTCATATCTTCCACTCTGTTTGCTCCTATGTTTCTTTATTGTCTATGCCTCTGAGCAAAAAAAAAAAAATAATTGATTCCTATTGGGGATCAGGAAACACCCATTTCTTCCTTCTCTCCAAAAGATAAGATGAACAGGCAGCAGGGGGCAAAGTGCTGGATTGTGAGTCAAAAGACTTGAGTTTGAATCCTGCCTCTGGCTTTTACTATTTGTGTGACTTTGGTTTGGTCACTTTATTTCAATTGGTCTGTTTCTTTATTGGTAAAAGGCAAGGAAGGTATTGGACTAGATGATCCCTAAGGTCCCTTATAGTAATTAATTAATGATTCTTTGAGTCCCAGAGAAGCTATTTCTCTCACCTCCTCAGCAACTTGGTACAATTAAGTGCTGGCAATGCTAGACTGAGTTAAAAGCAAATCTTTTAAAATCAGAGCATGACTATCACAGGGGATGTGGGAATGAGTGGTACAACGCCCAATATGAGGGACCAGCTGCTCCTACCCTCTGATCCCAGCTCTCTGAAATGGGGACCTGCCATCAGATACCCACCATTTCTTCCTTTGCTTCCCTTGGGCTTGGGAAGAAGACTAGGTCTCAAAACATGATTGTGACTTTTACAGGCCACTTACTCTGCATGTTTTCATCTGTAAAGTGGAGATAATGATACCTGTTGTACCTGCCTCACACAATAGGGTTGAGAAGAGCCACTCAGTTAGTGGATGAGAAAAGCTTTTCCAACTATAAGGGCCACACTTACAGGCTCTGGAGTTACTCACCTCCCCTACACTGGCGCTGGCATTGGCACATTGGGTCCCCAGAGCTCAGCTATTACTATTACTAATAACCCAGATATTACTGATATTCCCCCTTGGAGTTCGAGCAGTATCCCTACGGGGTGATAGGGTTATCTCTAAAGCTATTGGCTTGAGCTTCTATCCAATGTATTCTCTCTGATTTCAATCACAAATGAGTACTGCTCTAATATCATTTATGAGTGTCATTTAGTTTCTTCCCAATGTAATTTAACCATGTGGTATCTCCTTGATACCAACTTGATTAGTGTATCTTCTTGAGAAGCGTTTAACATCAACTAGCTTTTACAAAGGAATGATGACCAAGAAGATACAACAAGAACAAAAATCCAAATGCATCCCCATGAACAGGAGGTACCACTTTTCCTCTACCTCCTTGGTTCCTGGAGAGAGGAGGTTCAAACCAGTAGGTGCTTAATAAATGCTTGTTCATTGGTTATTATTATTCTTTACTTTCTGAATGAGGGTGGTGAGATATTGGTCTATATGTGGTTTCCTGGTTAGCTGTTTTATTTAGTTTGGATTATAGGCCCTGCCTGTGATTATTTGTTCCCAGTGTGTGAAGTTGTAAACAACTGTGGTCATTGCTGTTTTCCCACGGAGCATTTCTAGGCATATTCTGCGAATATTTCTATTCTTTTTTTCCATGTTATAAGTATAACTGATAACAGGTGTAAGCATTTTTAAATTTAGTCAGTTATTTCAAGTGACAGAAACATCTTTCTGGATCTCTTTGAAGGTGACAAATAAGAGAAGGGGGAAAAATCCTGTTATGAACAGGCAGGAACCCTGTGAAGGGAATGGGTTAACAATGGAGATTCTTAAATAAGAAGTCTGGGACAACTTGAAACTGTGTCCAAAAACACACAATGGTGAACTCCACAGCTGGAAAACTCACCAGCCTTTACAGCACACATGCCTAGCTCATTGATTCCCTGCAACTTAGCAGCCTCTGTGGCAGGTATGAAAGGCTTGACCTGTGCTTTCTGGAGCATGGCTGGGCTAGGCTAGCCAACGCTGCTGAAGCGTTCTCTGTCTCCATTCTGGGACCCCTGATTTGATGGAAAGCTATTTGGATGTTTCAAAGGAAAAGGATCCCAGAAAAAACCAACTCCAAGTTATTGTTCGTAGGTTTATTGTTTTCAAATGTCGAGGGCCAACTACTCAGTCAGGAGAATACCAGACCTAATGAGGCGAAGGAATCTCTGACTGGGTCTTAAACACAGAATGAATGATTGGCGGCTGAGCCCATCCATTCATCTTGATTGTCAGCAGTCCCCAAGGATGAAACCCCATAGGTATTTGTATTGATTGGAAAAATGGCAAAAAAAAAAAAATACCCAGATCCAATATACCCAGCATGCAGAGATGGCCTCAGGGGATTGAGAGGACAGACTCCAACCATGTCAGTTTCCTGATTTATGATTTTAGTGTATATTGTAGTTAGTTAAATCAATCAGCACACATTTGCTACATGTGAGGCCCCACGTTAGTTGTGCCAAAGAAGACTAGGACACAGTACTTGCTCTAAGAGTTTATAAACCAGGGGGGAGAGGGGGCCCCACAAAGCATAAATGCACACAAAAATAGTACAAGACACTGTATAACAAAGGCCAAAAGAAACATCATGGTGCTGTGGAAAAAGCCCCAGATTGGCAAGCAGAGGATCTCCATTTGAATAAAGAATCTGTAACTTATTGCCTATCTGACCTTGAGAAAATTATCAACTCCTGTGGCCCTCAGTTTCCTCATTTGTAAAATTGAGGGAGGAATAGACTAGAATTCAGGGGTGGGGAACCTACGGCCTAGAGGCCACATGTGGCCCTCTAGGTCCTCAAGGGTGGCCCTTTGACTGAATCCAATCTTCACAGAACAAATCGAGATGATTTGTCCTCACATGAGGATCTAGAGGGCTACATGTGACCTCGAGCCTGCAGGTTCCCCACCCCTGGACTATGCTGATCTCTACGACTACTTCCAACTTCATGATTCTATGAGTGTAAAGGAGTAGGTACTCTGGGGGTCTGGATGAGGGCAATAGCAGTAGGGACAAGACAGTCAATGATGGAGAACTCATGGGAAAGTTAGGTTGGAAGCTGAGCAAGTGGGAATTAAAGTAGTAGAAGAGAAGATAGAGGGTATTTCTGATTGCTCAGGGGTGGAGGATCAAGAGAGATGATATTTTTATAGCACTTATACACTGCCTGGTATACTGAGTACTATGTGGTGGTGTTGTTCGTTGTTTCAGTTGTGTCCAACACTTCATGACCCCGTTTGGGTTTTTCTTGGCAAAGATACTGGACTGGTTTGCCGTTTCCTTCTCGAACTCATTTTACAGATGAGGAAACTGAGGCAAACAGAATTAAGTGACTTGCCCCGGGTCACACAGTTAGTAAGTGTCTGAGTCCGGATTCAAACTCAGGAAGATGAGTCTTCCTGAATACAGGGCCAGTGCCCTATCTTCTGTACCACCTAGCTGTCCAAGTGTTATGTAAATGTTAGCTATTATTATTGTTATCATTATTGGAAGGGAACATGGAACTTTATGAGCGAAGGAATTAAGGCAGTGATGCCCAAAGGCAAAATTTGTTCAGGGTCATTGAGAAATAAAACATCACTCACCTTTCTACGGCTTTCAGGTTTGCAAATTCCTTTCCTCACAGCAATCCTGTGAAGAAGGACGAGCATGTTGTCCTGGGAAACACTCAGGATTTAATTGAAAGACCTGGTGACTGTGTGTGTGACCTGGTCTCTAGGCTCCCCACCAACCTGGGTGCCCATTTCTGGATGCTTCCTTACTTGTATCTCACCCCAGATTGAATATATCTGTGACAAATGCCTGATTCAAACTACAGCCTTTGTTTTAAAATCACAGAAGAAGCAACAACAGTAGCTTACTCTTGTATATATAAGTGGTCGCTCTTGTTTTTAAGGTAGAACTTTTGTTCAGTTTTAAGTCAACAACAGCCCCTCTTCTCCCCCTCCGACACAACACCTTGTGTACAACACAAATCCCTTTTCATTCATAGGAAAGACAGAGTGCCAAAGTAGATAGAGTGGTGGGTGTGAATTCAAACTCTGCCCTAGGCATAGACTAGCAGTGTGACCTTGGCCAAGTCATTCTCTGATCCTTAGTTTCTTTATTTGTAAACTGAAATGAGACTCAATGATCTCTAAGCTGTAAATCTATGATTATGATCCACAACCACTGCCCTCTTCTCCAGTCTCATTTACCCCCCTCTCCTCAGCTCCTTCTTCCTCCTTCCTAAACCCTCTCCACCGGCACACCATGTACTTTATGGGCAAACACTCATAATGGTTCGATGTTGCTGTTTTGAGCACTGAAATAATTTTTGTCCTCAGAAAATTAAGTCATCTTTTCAAAACTGTCTACATACATGGGCATAGTAGTGCCACACATTGAAGATTGTGCATAGTGCTGAGAATACCATATTTCAAAGCACAGTTGAGTGTCTGCATTTGCCAGTAAGAATTGGAGAAATATTACTTTGTACTTGCAATTTTTTTAATCCTGGAATAGGATAAATAGCAGCCTCTGAGCCATGTACTAAACCTTTCTCCCTCCCAACTCTGACATAGGTTGTTAGTCCTGAGGCCCTGGAGATGAAGGGACATGTCCAAGGTCACATCCTTGGGATCCCTTGCCTAGTCTCATGAGTACCTGATTCCAGCCCAGTTAAATAGCATTCTTCCCTAGTGATTAAACATATAACAATGAGGGATGTGGAATGAAGAAATCTGTATGGAACAACCTTTTCACAGGATCAATAATTCTAACTTCACATGGGAAAACCTGGTGCTTTTGCAAAACTCCTTGACCTATTTTTCAAACATTTTGGATTTTGGCAAAACCTTTTGTGTTTTGAAACACACCCCCTTCCCCCTTAATTTAAACCCTTGTGTATTTTCAGGGGGGAATTTAAGTAAGAAAACATGTCTGTTTCTAGCTAAGTGTAAGCCTGTACTGCACACAGATACAGAGAGGGAAAAATCACATAATCATTGCACGCTTGCTCCCTTCTAAGGATGACTAGAACCTGACCGGCCATTAAAGAGATTGGGGTGCGGCTGGAATCAATGGAAATTAAGTGCAATGGGAGCTCAGATTAGGGGAGATGTCAATAGCTTGTGTTATAACTTGTGCTTTGGGAATTTTCCTAGACGAGGGCCAGAGCGGCTGTGGTCTGCCAGCTTGCCTGATGCAAATCTCATAATCGTATCAGAGGCAGGGGAATGAAGACCCAGCACAAATAGTGTCCCTTACCGATGAGACACAATCCTCCAGGGTTAGGAAGGGGAGAGGGAATGTTTTGTTGACTAAGTTTCTTTTTCAGTGTTGTTAAGCTGTTCCTATAAAAGCCGCAACAGTCACTTCCTTCAGGGCAAAGGACTGTTATATTCCCCAAGTAGCTGTTGTGCTTAGCACATAGTAGGTGCTTAATTCATTCTTATTGAATAGAAGGAATTACTGACACTTATATAACTCTCTAAAGTTTACAAAATGCTTTATATCGTATATATTATCTCATCTTTCTTCATCAGTAAAACATTCAGATGAAACATCTGAGATCTCATCAGTTCGCGAATTCCCTCCAGTGAAGCAGATTGCATCCCACATATGCCTATCCTATGAAATCCTCACCTGTGTTCTTCCAAAAGCTCTCCATAGGGTGTCTGCCAAATATGCTAAAGGCCTTTCTTGCTTTCTTGAGGAGGCTGATAAATGCAACATTCTGACTGTCCACCTGACCTCTCTCTTGTCATCTCTAGTCCTTTCCTCTCTTCTTTTTCTCTCTCACTCTTTCTTTCTCCTGTCCTTTCCTGTTCTCTCCTCTCCTCCTCCCCCCTCCTTCCCTCTCTCTCTCTCTGTCTCTCTCTGTCTCTGTCTCTCTCTCTCCTTCTCTCTCTTCTCTCTCTCCTCCTTTCTCTCCCTCCCTCTTTCTCCCCCCCCCTCCCTCCCTCTCTCTCTCTCTCTCCATACCACCAACCCATCTTTTCTTTCTATGACAAATTAATGGCAGAAAGACTCAATTAATTCCTTGTTGATATTATTGATGCCTGTTCTCCTGTGACATTACTCGTTGTTAGATGTTGCAGCCTGCTTACATCCACAGTTCACTTCTCCATTGATTTCTGTGGGCTATTCATATTTGGTTCTTCTGAGGTCAAGCAGTACTGTTACCATTGCCATAGAGCAATGCCAATAAAATGTTAAAATTGAAAAGATGGACCTTTCCGTCATGGGAAGCCTGAGGTCAATAAAATTGTTTTTCTGAAAGAAATCCATTAAGGTTTTCTTTTCAGCTCTGAGCTGAGATCATTGTCTATCTGTACTGTCTGTCCCAGACACAGATACTGTTGGAAAAAGATCCACATTTGTGCCATAATATGCCACAATAGGCATTCTTCATCCACTTAGTCATTGCTGTGTGGATGGACAAGCCAAATTCTTTTCAGTGATTGCAGATCTCTTCCAGGAGGCTCTGTGATATTCTAGGGCTTGAGGCAGTCAAAACAGTATCATTGAAAAATAGGAGCACCTCTTAAGAACTGATATTGTCTCAATACAGATTGAAGCATGCTATTTTTTGCTTTCTTTTTTGAATCTTCTTGTACAAAATGACTAATATGGAAATGTTTTCCATGATTGTACATGTGTAACCTATGTTGATATGCTGTCTCAGGGAGGGGGAAAGGGAGGGAGGAAGGGAGGGATAGAATTTGTAACTCAAAGCTTTCAAAAAAAAGTTTAAAAATTGTTTTAACACGTAATTGGGGAAAAATAAAATATTATTTAAAAATAAGAGCAAGTGGAGGATGTTACCAGCCATACAGTCTCTCCTTGACCTGGACTTCTCTATCGTAGGGGCAAATACTTTTAACAAGCATGTTTTATTCCTTCCTATGGTTATGTCTTGCCTGTTATTATCATTGGATCATTGAACAAGGTTACCTTCCAAGATATCCTGTTTGGTCTTGATATATGGATGGAAGACACTTAGTGCTTTAAATGAATCATAAGGTGGCATTTCGTTCCACAGTACCGTGTTTTTTTTTTTTTTGTTTTGTTTTGTTTTTGTAATCAACAAACAATAGGTGCAATGCATTTTATATTCTCAAAATTTTTTTTCAGTTAATTGTGAAATAGTTAAAAAAAAGTAGTCCATTATTGACTATTGCAAAAACCAGCTTGTTCCCTACTAATGCCCTCTTTAGAGATGCCCTCAAAAGTTTTGTATAGATAAAAGATTAGGCATATATGTGAATACACACTCACACACACACATAACAGTAATTACTGATGTTCTCTTGGTCACTTTTTTTTTAGTATTGACAAGGTCTGAATTTTTTTCCCCATGCTTTTGGTATTTCCCCTACCTTCAGATACTTTGTACATTGATCCCTCAGTGCCCTCACAGTTTGAATGCTGCCAGCACAGAGCTCTTCTACATGTATGGTAACCAATCCAGTTGATGTTCCCATCTTTTCTCTCTTTAGTGACAGAGGATAGCTCATCTCCAATAAGCACCTTGGAGCTGTGATTTTGTGGTACAGTTTGGTGGTTATGCCATCTTTGATGGAGCAAATAAGTCGTTAAAATGGCTTGAAAAAATCTTTCCATTTTCTTTCTATTCGTAGTCCTTCCATATTTAACCTTCAGTATCCTGGAATGATTTTGCTTAGTTGGGTGTTTTGCCACACTTTCTATAAGCTGGCTTTACCCTCCACTGTTTCTCTCTGCTTTATGAGATGAAATTGCTCATGATTGTCCATCATCGTTGAAGATTTTACTGAAAAATTTATCTTCTAACCTAGTGTTGGTTGTCTTTGGTAGCCATCTCTGGCAAATTAAGTCAGACATTTGCTGATTGAGGCAATATCTGGGCCCTTTTGTTCTTGTTGTGGCAATTAATTTACTTTTGTTAAACTTCTGGATGAAATTATTATAGTTGATGTTAATGTTAGTTTTTAACTGACATCAATTTCAATTATTTTCCATTTAAAAATTTTCCATTTTAATTAATGTTCCGTTCCATTTCCCATTTTAAAATTTCCAAATCTTATTTAAATAATCAAAACCAGTTGTTTTAATTACATGACATATATTTTCTCACTATTAATCCTTTTTTTTAACAATTCTGATCTTCATTCAGAATTGACAACCTCACTATAAAAAGGGTATTAAAAAACCTGCAATTTCAATCTGAATGGGTTGTTGCATCTCAAATTAGAGAATGTATGTGAAACCCTTTGCAGATTTAAACATTCTATCTAAATTCCAGTCATTATTATTATCTCATTTGAATATTCCACAACAAACCTGTGAGATAGAAACTATAGTGACTTTTATCCACTATTATATTTCTCTTACAGATGAGGAGCCCTGAAACTCAGAGGGGTCAAGTGAATGGTCTATAGAAAGGAATAAACGTTTATTAAACTCTTATTATGTGCCAGGCACTATACTAAGTGCTTTTTTTTTTTTTTTTTTTTACAAATGTTATTTCATTTGAGCCTTACGACAACTCTGCAAGGTAGGTGCTATTATGATCCCTATTTTTACAGTGGAGGGAACTGAGGCAGATAACAACTAAATGACTTGCCCAAGGTCACACAGCTGGTAGGTGTCTGAGGTTGGATTTGACTACAGACTTAGTCCTCTCTGTCTACTGAGCCACCATCGAGCTCTGCATCTGGATGTCCATCCACTGAGTCACAGACAAGATTTGAATGCTGATCTTTTTGACTTTGAGTCAGTTTCTTGACTCCAAATCCAAAAGGGAATTGATTGAGTTAGTTCATCAAACAACAGTTCAGTTCAGTAGAGGGGGAATAAAGGGTGAAACTGTTTGATTGAATTGACTGGTCAAATAAATTAGAACAGCTGAACTAGCAGCCCCACAGAGAAAGAGTCTGAGACCCGCCCTGTCTTTTTAATTTTACCCCCTTCTGACCTTAGCATGTTTTTCCTTTCTTCTCTCCCTGTGCTTTTCAGATGCTAACAAGAGCACCAAGTTATTCCACAAATGATGCGTTTCAGTGGAAATATCATGGATGGGTAATTCCCTTGTGTCTTAAAAACATGGGGAAAAGTAAGTCACTTGTGGTAAGACTGGGGTGGAGGGTAAGAGGCAGGCAGGCAGGCAGGCAGCAGTGAAGCTTCGTCCTGGCTGAGGTAATGAATAGTAAAAAGTCTTACAAAGTAATTTGCAAATATGCAGCATTCACAGACATCTATGAATCATAGGGTCACAGGGCCATAGCTCGAGAACTGGGAGGGACCTTGGAGACCAGTGTTCTTTCCACTGTACAAGGCCATCTCCCTATTACTTATTAACTCAGCTTGAATTTTATTGATGAAAGGCACTTGGAAGATTATCCAGTCCAGAGCCTTCTTTTTATAGATGAAGAAAGACCAAGATAGGGAAAGTGAAATATATAAGACCAACAACTAGTTCATAGTAGAGGTGAATATGGAACTCTGGCCTTCTTGTTTTTTTTTTTTTAATTTTTAATTAATTTATTTTGAATTCTCAACAATCACTTCCATAAGCTTTTGAGTTTTAAATTTTTCTCCTCCTCCCTCCTCACCTCCCTCCACAAGACGGTGCGCAATCTGATATAGGCTATACATGTCATTCCTATTAAACGTATTTTCACATTAGTGATGTTGTAGATAAGAATTAGAACCAACAGGAGGAACCACCAGAAAGAGGAAACAAAACACAACAGAAGAAAGAAAAGAACAAATAGTATGCTTGGATCTGCATTCAAACTCCATAGTTCTTTCTCTGGATGTGGATAGCATTTTCCATCACGAGGCCTTTAGAGATGTCTTAGATCCTTGCATTTCTGAGAAGGGTTAAGTTGATCAATATAAGTCATCGCACAATGTTGCTGTTACCGTGTACAACCTTCTCCTGGTTCTGCTCTCTTCACTCAGCATCAGACCATACAAGTCTTTCCAGGTTTTTCTGAAGTTCATCATTTCTTATAGCACAATAGTATTCCATTACATTCATATACCACAACTTGTTCAGGCAACTCCGGTTGATGGGCATCCTCTCAATTTCCAATTCTTTGTCACCACAAAAAGAGCTGCTATAAATATTTTTGTACATGTGGGTCCTTTTCCCATTTGTGTGATATCTCTGGGATATAGCCCTAGAAGTGCTGTTGCTGGGTCAAAGGGTATGCACCCTTTTTATAGCCCTTTGGGCATAGTTCCAAATGGCTCTCCAAAATGGTTGGATCATTTCGCAACTCCACCAACAGTGCATTAGTGTTCCACTTTTCCCACATCTTCTCTAACATTTATCATTTTCCTGTTTTGTCGTGTTGGTCTGGCCTTCTTGTTTATAGGTCTTTTGGCTCTATTCACTGCAGCTGGAATGAAGAGAGAGCAGAATGTATAAAGGACTAGCCACGGGCCCAAGAACGTTAGGGAGGACCTTGGTTTTCCAAGAAGTCAGACCCTTCTCAGAGATGATCCAGGTCAACTCTTGACTTTGACCTGTTGGTCCTCCTAAACCTTGCTGATCTTTTAAACAGACACTGGCGCGAGGGACCAAACCCCTGAAAATTTTGGTCTTTGAGCCATTTTGGCTCCTTGATGTAAGAAGAATGAATGAAAAATCAGTTATTAAGCACTTAACTATCTAATGATGAGGTAAGTCACGTGCAGTCATTAATTAAGTATTCTAGATTGGTGGCAGGGAGAATAGTGGAATAAAAATGCTATTTTTTCCTACCATGGATCCATCTATCAATTAAGCACCATGCATTTATTAAGCACCTACTATGTGCTAGGCACTGCATTAGATGCTGGGGATATAAATGCAAAAGTAAGACAGACTGATTCCTTTCTTCTTCCCAGTCCTCCATTCCCTATAAACATCTCCACTTTAAGAGATATACTATATTTTATGTCAAAATTAAAATGTCCTAAATGTAACTCATTATTTCTATCTCTTCCACAACCCACTCTTTTTCCTAAATTCTCTATGTCAGTATATGTCAATGTCTGGCACATTTGTTATTGTTGTTCTCTCATGTCTGACTCTTTATGACATTTTGGGTTTTCTTGGCAAAGGTATTGGAGTGGTTTGCCATTTCCTTCTCCAACTTGCAGATTAAGGAACTAAGGCAAACAGGGTTAAATGACTTACTCAGGGTCGCAAGGCTAGTAAATATCTGAGGAAATATTTGAACTCAGGTCTTTTTGACCTTCTTGGCCCAGTACTTTATCCATTGACCCTGTCTGGAACAGAGCAAGTACTTAATAACTACTTGTTGAATTGAATTGAGAGCAGCAAAAATGTTCAAACATTTAATGAGACTTGGGTGAGGAAAGGTTAAAGAAATTGTGATTACTCTGGAAAGCAGGAAGGCTGGTTACTTAATAACTATATTTAAAGGTAATTTGTTGTTTTTCAATTGTTTCAGTTGTTTTTCAGTCATGTCTGACTCTTCATGACCTCATTTGGGGTTTTCTTGGCAAAGATACTGCGGTGGTTTGCCATCTCCTTCTCTAGCTCATTTTACAGATGAGGAAACTGAGGCAAACAGAGTTAAGTGACTTGCCCAGGGTCACACAGCTAATACATGTCTGGGGCAGGATTTAAACTTAGGTCTTTGTGATTCTAGGTTCAGCATTCTATCCACTTCGTCATCTAGCTAACTTCTGAAGGGTAATAGAGAAAAATAAATTCTATGAATAAAATTTATTCGAAACAGTTCAGAATTTGAAACATCTATTTTGGTTTTATTCTAGCTACATTCTCTTATCTTCTTTTAACAAAAGTAACAGATACTCTAAAATTTCAAAATATATCTCTATCTCTTTTACTGTATATCTGTCTCTTTCTCACATATACACACATACACAAATGTGCACACATATTTGACCCTACTACTAAAGAATAGTAAAGCAATAAAGGGAAAAATGAAAATTTTAAATTATGCTTACTTCAGTAAGTAGGAACCAAAATAATTTCATTTTCTGGCTTGTTCTAGCCTACTTCTACAGATTGGTCATCGACTCTCCTGGAACACTGGAAACATAAACATTATTTTAATTTCAGTGACTGTATCTAAATCCTTCCATTCTTATCCATAAAATTGGCTGCAGTAAAATCATGATTAACGTGAAAGAGTTCTGGCTTGCTGGCAGAACAGCACAAGAAGACCTATAATGGTGACAACAGTAGCATTCATCCCATCACTGTAACATCTGAAAACTGACCATAGTTACAGAAATCTGAGGGAAGTGTACCCGGAGCCTCAGAGATGTTCATGAAGGAGTCCCGACATGCTCCATACCTTTACAAACTGTGAACAAAATAGCAGCCAAAGAGTAAAGGGCTCACCCAGCTATTCTCAAAACTGGTGATCATGGAAACTTCTATCTAGTTCAGAGGCCTATAAAAATCTATTCTATCAGAAGCAAAAGTTATCAAATCTTGGCCCCTTGAAAGCTCTTATGGAATTTGATTAATAACACAATTAACTGATCTGATTAGATAATATTAGAAGAAAATGTCATACACCCACCCACACCTACATACATACATACACCCTTGAACCATGAGGAGCTCATGGTAATTATGACTTCCATATTATATAGGTAAATTTCTATTATCATTAATTTAGTCTTATGTAACATCCCTAAAACCTGACAAAGTAGAACACAAAGCTGGCTAGTGTCCAGAAAGGTCTAGTTTGTTATCTAGGGAATTTCCGAAGAAAAGAATCCATCATAATGCACTCCAAGTTGGACGTCCACAAATAGCCCTACACTCAGAAGCATGAAGCCCTTTCAAACAGGAGTATTCTTAAATCCAATTCTATTGTTTTATCTTAACCTAGATTCAAAAGACAAAGTCTCCAGCTGGTTGCTGATGTCAGCTCTTTGCTTTAGGACAGGTAAGCCCATGCCAATTGTGTTTTGTTTGTACCACAGGCTTCTCTGAGCATGTCTAGTTCTCCTGACGTGGAGATGTTCTTGAGGGGCCTTTTGAGCGTGCCTAGTTTGTCTAACATGGAGCCCAGGCTTTTTCTCAGAGCCTCAGTAAAAGAGAGGGAGCAGGGGCAGGGAAGCTCTTCCCTTTTCATTGCTTCAGTTCATGGCATCCTCTGTGTGGGTGAACTAGGACCTTCATCCTCTGCACACAGAAGATAGGAGTGGCTGTAGAAGAAAGACTGGTGGAAAAGAGTGACCGGCTTGGTCTTGCAAGCAGCCAAAGGAGGCTGTCTCCACTCACATGGTAGGGGACACAGCAGACTCCATGATAGGCAAATTGGGCATGCTCAAGAGGCCCCTCGAGGGTGTCTCCATATAAAGAGAACTGGGTATACCCAGAAAAGCCCAGGTTACGTATTATTACCCATTTCACAGGTGCATATGATAAACAAAAATTAGGGCTGGAAGGGACCTTTGAGGCCATAAATTGCAACCTCCTCCCTTTATAGATGTGGAAATTGAAGCTCAGAGAACTTGCCCAGGATCACCGAACTAGTCTGAGTTGTTATTGTTTAGTCGTTTTTCAGTTGTGTCCAACTCTTTGTGACCCCATTTGGAGTTTTCTTGGCAAAGACACTGGTTTGCCATCTCCTTCTCTACTCATTTTACAGATGAGGAAACTGGGGCAAACGGGGTTAAGTGACTTGCCCAGGGTTACAGCTAGTAAGTGTCTGAGGCTGGATTTGAACTCAGGAAGATGAGTCTTCCTGACTTTAGGTCCAGCACTCTATCCATTCTGCCACCTAGTTGCCCCAAACTAGTCTGAAGTAGGATTCTGATCTTGGTCTTCATAATTCCGACACCAGCACTCTTTCTGCTATGCCATAGTGTCTCTCTTTTGATAAAGTATCCTAAGAGGGAGCCAACCTGCAAGGACGGGAATACCTGTTCCTCTTTTTGCTTCTGCCTTTCATTATGCCTCTGGATTACTCTATGCCAGACAGGCCTGGGAACTTTTTAACTGAGAAGGGCAGGCAGCTGTCATGGTAAGAAGCCTCCTTTTTTTGTGTCAGTGAAGAGGGAAGGGGTTAGGTAAGTGAAGACAAAGAGCTGGTGAGAAGGACTAGTGTAGAACTGTACATACTCTATATACTGTGGAACCTCCAAAGAATTTTCAAAATTGAGTCACTTGGACCACAGCTTATCCCCTGGGGATGCTGTGATGTCATCATCTCACCCCATCAAAACACACATACCTGGCTATAGTTCATCCACTCTACGCTGCAGTTGTTATGAAGTGACCTCTCTGGTTCCCTCATGTTGCTGAAAGGGGAAGAGGTTTCATCTTTTTTATTTCCCCTTACTTGCCTTTCAGACATTGAATGTTACTCAAGGGAAACTCATTATTAGATTATATTTAGAATGCTTTTAGTAGTAAATATTTTTAGTATTAAGTAGTATTTTTATTGTTTTCTAATTCTTTGAAAACTGATGAGCCATTTTGGGAGATATGGACAATCTCCATGGTTGTCTTTAGCTTACATTTACAAAGCAATTTGTAGTTTTTAAAGTACTCATGCTTATTTTACCTTGTGCCTTGCACTCAGTAAGTGATTCATAAATGTTCTGTCTAGCTATCTAATCCTTACAATCACATGGAGGCAGATAGGACAAGTATTATTATCCCCATTTTACAGATAAGAATACTGAGGATGTGAGAGGTTTTGATTCCCCTACCATTGCATCAGTTGTGGAATCAGAATTTGAATGTTGGTCTTCAGTCTCCACAGTTGTAACTAAGGCAGGATTGTTAGTACTTTCCACCAGGTGCTGAGATGGAGAAGATGCTGACGGTTTCTACAGGTAGGAATAACTGATGGGTCAGGCGCACAGCTGGCATCTGTGCAGAAGGCACGTTCTTTGCCAGCCCACCCTATTTGTTAGATGTCCCCATGGCTCACGGTTCTCTTAGGACTATAGCTACAGTGCAGTTGCGCCTGCCCCATTACCTGGGGGGCTGTCACTGCCAGGGTCCTGAGACTGTCATACCCCTCTCTTACGGCCCATCTTTTTCTACAGCTATTCTCCCGCCGGCTATTTCTCTCATTTGTATTTCCTCTAGGGGATTCAGGAATGCAGGTGGTTTGCTTTGGAGCAAGTACACTAAAACTTCCCAAGGAATGGGCTTCCCCTTCCCCAGTGTCACTGCACCCAACTGGGGCAGAATAGCCTCTAACTCACACTAGTTCTGTGCCTGAGGACTCACACTTCACCTTTCCGGAGGTGCCCAGGGTGAGCGGCCATGTAAGTGACCCGTGCGCCCCTAGTCTTGAAATGCAGACTGAATCAAGGAGCGTTCTGGTATGAAAAGCACTTGGGTACACCTGCCAAAGAGAGCTGCCCTGTCTCACCCCGCCGGCTTCCTCCTCCGGCAGCAGCTCACCACAAAGCAGCAGCTTTCTGCTGTTGACCCTCATGTCCGAGGTCTCACCCTGAGGTCACCCCTTCAAATATCTTGGACCTTGTTACCAGAATGCACCTCTTGTTTGAGTTCTGGAGGGCCTCTGCTACCCCCCCTCCCCAATCTTTCCCTGCCCCCACCTCCCCGAATATTTGCTTAAACAAAACACTGTGTCCTCCAGACTTGCCAGATGACGATGTGTCCGCACTAAAACGTGATGTGATTCTAAATAGGATTTGGGGCAGGAGTAGTAGAAACTCAGCGTTCATAAAGTTGCCGTTACATGAGGCATAAGTCAAGAAACAGAGTATATGTGTTTACTTATACTTTTTGATTTGTAGATTGATTTATCTCTATGTGTGTACACATATGTGCTTAATATATGAATTTTACTAGCATATATGTGTGCTGTGTATATACTGGCATATATATTTGTGCACGTATTACACATATAAGCTTTAAGAGTGTAAAAGTACCCTAAAACTCTTGGGGTACCCTGTATCCATACACATCTGTTACCTGAAGACTCAGATAACATATATTACTTTATAGAATTATAAGGTTTTCTCAGCCTCGTGCTTCAAAGGGTTTGCTCCTTCACCCCTCCTGCCTCCCACTCTGTTGCTCTGGGTCATTTGATTCCCTCCATGTTCAGTACTTCCACACTTTGAATTATTACACAGATCAAACAATTCATTTCTAAAATCTAGCAGCTTCTACAAAGTTCTAAGAACAGAGCCTGGGCATCCAAGTAGATCAGTCAATCAATTAACCAATAAGCATTTATTAAAATTTTAATAAATACTTGTGCATATCATTCTTCTGCAGAATATTGGTAAGAAGATTTTTAAGAGAAGCTTTATAGCTTTACAATCCAGCATGCTTCACTTAGTTAAATCTTTATTTCAGTCCATCAACATAATTGCCTCCTACTACTTTTTCCAGGATGAGACAACATGCACCTCCTTTACTAAGTGAGGTTATTGTTTCTGTTCTTTTACAATCTTAAGCTATTATGACCAAGCTTAAATAACATTGCAATGATTCATATTTTCTGAATTAATTATTTTTTATGTAATTAATTAATGATTAGGTCTCCCTGTCTCATCCAGTCTGGAAGTACAGGGGTTACTTAATGGCCCAGTCTCTTTACTCATCGACATGGGAGCTTTGATGTACTCCATTTCTGACCTGAATTATTTTGGCCCTCCTTGGGAATCTTGGCATATCCTCTCCCTCCAAACTCTTGGGGTTCCTCATTATTGAAGCTAAACTAATGTGAACACCTGATTGACTTAAGCCACTGTGGCTTAGAACTCCCAAGCTTCAGACATCTACAAACCCCAGTCTCCCGGGTACCTTGGATTACAGGTGTGCATCATGCTTAACTAACTTCATTGTCTATGAATGAACTTTTTACTTAATTTATTTTTAAAAGATTTACTGTATTGTTTATAATTTTATTTTAGGTTGGGTTCAAAAAGTTTTTCCAGAAGAACATTCCTTTGATTTTATAACAGGAATTAATGGAGAAATAAAATTTGATGTATAGATATTTGCTTTAAAAGCAGCTTTTCAAGGCCACAAAGAAAGGCACATCTGCAACTAATCTGTCAGACAAAATCAGAGGCAAAAAGGCCTTGACAGATTGGAACTATGAGCCAAATCAAACAGGATGAAATGTTACAAGGACAAATGTAAAAATTGGAAAGTGGGTTCAAAAACCCAATAACATAACTCTATTATAGGGAAAATCTGGCTGGAGAAGCCATCATGTGAAAAGATGTAGGGACTTTAGATAAGCCTCAACCTTAAGGAGTCAACCATGTGATGTGACTGTCATGGAAATAATAATGGGATCATAATAACATTTGAAGATATACAAATCTCATCTGATCTTACAACAACCTGGTAAGTTACTATCATCCTCATTTTACAGATTAGGTAAACTGAGGCTCAGAGAGATTAAATTACTTACCCATGGTCACACACTCAGTAAATGCCAGAGGCAGGATTCAAACCCAGATCTTCCTAACTCTAAGTCCAGTGTTCTTTCTGCTACATCCACTGTATTTGTTATAGTATAACTGTCCAAAACCAGGGAGGCAATAGTATCATTGTACACTTCTCTGGTTAAGCCGTACATGGGTGTGGAGGAGGGCAGCCAGGATGATGTTACTGAAAACTCCATCAGATGAGGAAAGAATGATTGAAAGAACTGAGGAAGAGGAGTCATGGTAGATGAGAAGATGACCCTCTTCAGAATTGGGAGGATAAAATGAGATAATATTTGTAAAGCACTTTGCAAACTTTAAAACACTACATCAATGCTGTTTATTATTATTGTTGTTGTTGTTCTCATCTCTCTTCATGTAGAAAGAGGATTAGATTTATTCTCTTTGGTTCCATAGGACATAACTAGGACCAAAGGGTGGATTCTTTAGGAAGGTCAATTTCAGCTAATTAAATAGGGAAGAACCTGTTAACAATCAGACTCTGTCCCAGGGTGTAATGGGCTTCCTTATGATTCAATTCAATAAATATTTAGTGCAATAAACATTAAGTGTTGACTGTGTGCTGGGCACTGTGCTAAGCACTGGGGAGACAAATAAGAGAAAGAAAGACAGTCCTAACCCTCAAGGGGCTTATAATCTGATGGAAAGTAAGATGGGAGGGAGGGGGGAAAAGAACACTAGGGGGCATCTTGTTCTGGGGAGTTCAGACCAAGGAGAGCTGCAACTGTAAAGTGCATGAATGAGTTAATGAATTGGTGAGTTATAAGGTAAGGAAGTACCCATTTCTAGAAAATGTTTAGGCAGAGTGTGATGAGCGCACCTGCGGGGGATATTGTAGAGGGGATTACTTGATCAGCTAAGGAAGGATCTGAACTAGATTACCTCTAGGGTTCCTTTTAACTCCACAGGCCTAGGAAGTGATCTACTGTATTTCCATTATGTTGAGCATGACAAGCTCAAGCCACATGATTAAGATTCTGTGACTCATCAACTGTGGGGGGAGTGGTGATAGAAATAGAACTACCCTAGGGCTTATGGATTTCAACAATCTGTTGCTGAAAGTTGGGCAAGATCATAGTGCATATAGGCCTTATTTCTTATGGTTTTGTTATTGATTTTATCCCCGTTCTGTGAGCAAGTTCAAATAGCTTGGTGCTATTCACTGTTGGTGAACTTTTTATAGCTAATAATAGAACGTAAGCTCCTTGAGGTGAGGAATTTTCTTTTCTTTTCCTTTCCTTTCCTTTCCTTTCCTTTCCTTTCCTTTCCTTTCCTT
>NW_020951478.1:7218368-7223390 GCF_900497805.2 Vombatus ursinus
TTCCTTTCCTTTCCTTTCCTTTCCTTTCCTTTCCTTTCCTTTCCTTTTCCTTTTTTCCCTTTCTCTTCCCTCCCCTTTCCTCCTACTTTCTCTTCTCTTCTTTCTCTCCTCTCTTCTCTTCTTTTCCTTTTTTGGTCTTTGTATCCTCAAATCCTAGCACAATGCCTGGCACATAGTAGGTGATTAATAAATGCTTGTTGACTTGATTAAATGAATGAATGAATGAAATTTACTATTCTGGCATGCATAATATCAAATTTAATTGAAATGCTACTAGTCAATGCTTGAAATAGGGTGGGATGAGGGAGAATACCATTCTACATCTTCCCAATAGGGCTTGAAATTGTCCCACTCTTCTTAGTGGACATCCATGAAAAGTATATAGATTTCCTGTCCTTTTATTTTCTTCAACTGATATAGTACAGGTGAAAGGACACTAGGACTCTAGATTCAAAAAGACCTGAGTTCAAATAAAATTAACACATGGCTGTGGTGCCATGTGACCCTGGGCAAGTCACAACTTTCTTGGGCCCTAAATTTCCTTATCTATAAAATGAGGGAATTGGACTAGAGGGCTTCTGAGTTCCCCTCCATTTCTAAATTTAGGCTACTGTGATACAGAAACAATCTCACTTTATTTTTTCTATCTCCCTCAATTTCAGCTACTTATACCATTTTGTATTACTTAGAAATGAGAGGCAGCATGGTGTGATGAATAAGGAGCCATCTTAAAGCCAGAAAGACCTTGATTCAAGTCCTGCCTTTGACACAAATTGGTTGTGTGACCCTGGGCAAGTCATCCAGCCTCTCAATGGTCTAGACCAAGAGTGGGGAACCTGAGGCCTTGAGGCCACATATGGCCGTCTAGGTCCTCAAGTGCATCCCTTTGACTGAATCCAAATCTCACAGAACAAATCCCCTCAATAAAATGATTTATTTTAATAACATGGCCTCAAGGCCACAGGTTCCTGGTCTAGGCAACCCTCTATGATTGTATAAGTTACACAAGGAGATGACGACATTACTCTTGGGATTTTTCTCATCCAAGAGTTCCCTATATACCATTGAAATCTCAAGTCTAGTTCTTATTCTTAATTAGAAATGCTTTGATAGGGAAGATTATTCAATTCACCAAAGAGTTATAGAGGATCTGTTGTGTTGAGAGGTATTCTAAGTGTTAGAGAAATACAATCATTAGATAAAACAGAATCTCTGCCCTAATAGAGCTTATAGTTTAGTGTTGTCATCAATATTCACCTTAGCTAGTTCTATCCCACCACAATCTATATTCTCCTCTGCTCTCCTGGCACGCTATTCCTAGGAGATCCTCTGCCCTAGTCAATTCAATTCAAGGAGCATTTGTTAGCCATTGACTGTGCTTAATAGGCACAAGGGGAATGAGGCACAAAAATAAACAGCTGAAGAGTGTCTCATTACCTACATTGGCCCACTTTTCAAAATTAGCTCTTGAATGTGTTCAATATTTCTATCATCTGTCTTTATCTGTCTGTCTATCTGTCTTTCCATCCATGCATCCATCTCTCTTTCTCTCTCTGTGTGTATCTATCTCTATGTATCTGTCTACCTTTCCATCCTTGCATCTATCATCCATCCATCTCTCTCTCTTTTCATCCATGCATGTCTATCTATCTATCTATCTGTCTGTCTGTCTATCTATCTATCTATCTATCTATCTATCTATCTATCTATCTATCTATCTATCTACCTATCTATCTATCTGTCTGTCTGAATGTCTATCTATCTGTATATGGATCTGTCTTTCTGTCTATCTTTCCATCCATACATCTCTCTCTCTCTCTCTCTTTTTATCTATCTCTCTGATACATCATTCAGCACAGATTTCTCATGTCATCCTAGGTCATCTTCTGCATATTACCTTTTTATTTAGGGGACAATACAGTCATGGAAATAGACATCCCACATGTCTCTTTGGCCGTATGGAAATGGTTACGAGAAAGTGCTGACGAATGCAGAATTTTTATACATATTGTTTTCACAATTAAGAAAGGGCCAACACAGAGCTGTTCAGCACAAAGTCAGTGGGAGAATTCAGCTTCCATTTGCTGCTATAAATTTTATTCTCCCTGCTGCCAGCAAACACGAAGGGTTCCAATGCAATGACCAATTCCAGTGGGCCTGCCGGGCAGAAGTGAAAAATTATCTGTTGACCAAATGCTGATATGCATGTCCACAATGCTGGCTGAATCAGAGGAATAAAGAAGAGCTGAATAGAGTTATTGATGAGAAGTTTTTGATATTGATAGGGTTAAAAGGGTCCCTGCACCAACTAGTTTAGCAGACTGTATACATATCTAGGATAAAATAATAGCAAAATAAAGATTTTAACTCTAATGCCCATGTACCCGAAAAGAGATCAGAAGGGCAGAGACTGATTACAAATGAAGCTCACATATGTTATATGTATTGGAGAGAGAGCAAAACTCCACATGTTTGTTCTAGATCTAGAACATAACTCTTAAGAAGGAAAATGGGCCAGAAAAGAAGAGACACACTAGTGACCCGCTTAGGATACAGAGAGGACCTAAATGCTGTGTGTGATGAATTGGAAACATCGATTAAGAAAAAAGGTGTGGTGATTTGCCATTAATCCATAACAGATGAATTGTGAGGCTCTATCAATAGATACGTTTGTAACAATTTCAGATGTTCTGTGATTCCATCTGAGAGAGCAGTGCAAGAAGACAGATTTACAGATGGCTTTCTGAAATTTATCTTGGTCCTGTATTTATCAGTGGTGCTTCTCCTCTATCTTAGACATCTCTAACTCCTTCCAGATTAGATAACTTCCATACTTTGACTGATGCTTTGATGGATCAGGGATCTAGCGGCTCCTGAGTACTCTTTATGTTGACACACAAACAGCCCCTCCATTTTTTCTCAGCCAGTGTGGCTCTTGTCTGCAACCCCAAAGCCTTTCCTCCCTGCTACTTTTCCCCATAACCTCATCCCTGTCCACCTCATCCCTATACCTCCACAGTCTATTATCACCTCTGCTCTCTTGGTACACTGTTCCCTTTGGAATTCCTGCTCTATTTTTTCTTGCTTTCTTTTTTTAAAGTACTATCAATTCAGTTCAATAAGTATTTATTATGTCTTCTCTATGTCAAGAACTCTGGGGAGCCCTGAGGTTACAAAGACAGAAACAAAATAATCCCTGCTCTCAAGGATCTTACCTTTTATTGGGAGGAAACAACATGGTCACAGATCAATGAAAACAAACTATGTATAAAATTATTTTGAGGGCAGGTTTTTTTTATTAAAAATTGGGGGGATCAAGAAAGGGCTCTGGGTGTCACTTGAGTCAAGCCGTGAAGGGCGCTGGCAGTTCCAGGGGGCAGAGATGAAGAGGGAGCCCGTTTGAAGCATAGGCACAATCTATGTTAAGGCAAAGATGCCAAAGGCAGAATGTTTTATTCAGAGAACAGCAAATAGATCGATTTGGCCTGAACATTAAGTGCATGAAATTCAATAAGGTGTATTCATTCTGGAAAGAGAGATTGGAGCCAGATTGTAAAGAGTTTTAAATGCCAAAATGGAGGTTTATATATTGTATCCTAGAGAAAACAGGAAAACATTGAAATTTCTTGAAGCAATGTCAGAACTATATTTTAGGAATATTGATTTGGCAGTTGCATGGAGGATTAGTGGAAAGGAGAGATAATGGGGGGCAACTAAACCAATATGGATGCTATTACAATAGTCCAAGTGAGAGGATGTGAAGGATGTCGTGAAAGTAGAATCAATAAGACTTGGCAACTAATTAAATGTGGGATGGGTGAGTTAGAGTAAAGAGATGAGAATGACTCCTAGGTTGTAAACCTGGGTGACTGATAGGATGGTGGTACCTTTGAAATAAAGAGGAAAATTAAGATGTGGGGTAGATTTTAAACTTAAATGGAAATTTTCCATCCAAGTTACACAGAGGACATGTTGGTTTGGAGATGTCTGTGGGACATTTGGGTGGAGAGCTCAGGAGAGAGATGAATGAATGAAAAAGCATTTGTTAAGCAGTTACTATATGCCAAGCATTGGTGATGCCAGTGCAGAAGCAAAGGTAGTCCTTGCTCTGAAGGAGCTTACTTTCTTTTTTTTTTATTAATAAATTTATTTATTTTTAGTTTTCAACATTTACTTCCACAAGATTTGAGTTCCAAATTTTCACCCCATCTCACCCCTCCCCCACCCCAAGATGGCATGCATTCTGAATACTCCTTCTCCTAATCTGCCCTCCCTTCTATCTCTCCCCCCTTCTCTTATCCCTTTTCCCTTCCATTTTCCTGTAGGGCAGGATACATTTCTGTACCCCATTTCCTATATTTCTTATTTCCCAGTGGCATGTGAAAACATTTTTTTAAACATATGTTTTTAAAATTTTGGGTTCCAAATTTTCTCCCTTCCCCTCTCCCCACCCACCCTCATTGAACAGGCAAGCAACTCAATATAGGTTATACATGTGTAGTTATGCAAAACACTTTCATAGTAGACATGCTGTGAAAAACTAACTCTGTTTCCCTTAATCCTATCCCACCCCCCCATTTATTCTATTCTTTCTTTTGACCCTGTCCCTCCTCAGAAGTATTTGCTTCTGATTACCCCCTTTCCCAATCTGCCCTCTTCTCTATCATCCCCCTACTCTCTTGTCCCCTTTCCCCCTATTTTCCTGTAGGGTAAGACAGATTTCCATACCCAATTGAGTGTGTATGTTATTCCCTCCTTAAGTCAAATCCTATGAGAATAAGATTCACTCATTCCCACTCACCTTCCCCCATTTCCCCACCACTGTAAGAACCTTTTCTTTTCTGTTTATTTTTTGTGAGATAATTTACCTCATTCTACCTCTCCCTTTCTCCTTCTCCTAGTATAATCCTCTCTCACCCCTTAATTTTATTCTCCAGATATGACCCCTTCATCTTCAACTCACCCTGTGCCCTCTATCTATCTATCTATCTATCTATCTATCTATCTATCTATCTATCTATC
>NW_020951478.1:7223400-7226444 GCF_900497805.2 Vombatus ursinus
ATCTATCTATCTATCTATCTATCTATCTATCTATCTATCTATCTATCCATACATACATACATATAATTTTTTCTCTCCAACTATCCCTAATACTGACAAAGGTCTCATGAGTTACAAATATCATCTTTCCATGCAGGAATGTAAGCAGTTCAACCTTAGTAAGTCTCTTATGATTTCTCTTTCCTGTTTACCTCTTCATGTTTCACTTGAGTCTTGTATTAGAAACTCAGATTTTCTATTGAGCTCTGGTCTTTTCATCAAAAATGCTTGAAAGTCCTCTATTTCACTGAATGACCATTTTTTCCCCTGCAGGATGATACTCAGTTTTGCTGGGTAGGTGATTCTTGGTTGTAATCCTATCTCTTATGCCCTCCGGAATATTATATTCCATACCCTGTGGTCCCTTAATGTAGAAGCAGCTAAATCTTGTGTTATCCTTTTGTGTTTCCACAATACTTGAATTGTTTCTTTCTGGCTGCTTGTAATATTTTCTCTTTGACCTGGGAACTCTGGAATTTGGCTACAATATTCCTAGGAGTTTTCCTTTGGGGATCTCTTTCAGGCGGTGATGGTTGGATTCTTTCAATTTCTATTTTGCCCTCTGGTTCTAAAATCTCAGGGCAGTTTTCCTGGATAATTTCTTGAAAGATGATGTCTAGGCTCTTTTTTTGATCATGGCTTTCGGACAGTCCAATAATTTTTAAATTCTCTCTCTTGGATCTATTTTCTAGGTCAGTGGTTTTTCCAATGAGATATTTCACATTGTTTTCTAATTTTTCATTCTTTTGGATTTGTTTTACAGTGTCTTGATTTCTCATGAAGTCACTAGCTTCCAATTGCTCTATTCTAATTTTTAAGGAAGTATTTTCTTCAGTAATCTTTTGGACTTCCTTTTCCATTTGGCCAATTTTGCTTTTCAGGGCATTCTTCTCCTCACTGGCTTTTTGGACCTCTTTTGCCATTTGAGTTAGGCTACTTTTTAAGGTGTTACTTTCTTCAGTATTTTTTTGGGTCTCCTTTAGCAAGCTGTTGACTTGTTTTTCATGATTTTCTTGCATCACTCTCATTTCTCTTCCCAGTTTTTCCTCTACTTCTTTTACTTGCTTCTCAAAATCCCTTTTGAGCTCTTCCAAGGCCTGGGACTGATTCATATTTTTCTTGGAGGCTTTGAATGTAGGAGCTTTGACTTTGTTGTCTTCTTCTGGTTGTATGTTTTGATCTTCTTTGTCACCAAAGTAAGATAATATAGTCTGATCCTTTTTGAGAGGTTTGCTCATGATCTCAGCCAATTACTTGAGTTTTAAACTCTTTGTTAAGGTAAGAGTCTGCTTCCAATGTGGAGAATGTACTGTCCCAAGCTTCGGGGGTTTGTGCAGCTGTTTTCAGATACTTCTAGGGACCTGAAAATTTTCAGTTCTTCCAAGGTGCTATGCTAAGGGGTGAGGTGTTTCCTCTCTACCACCACAACAAGCTCCACCACACCAGCACTCCTCCTCGCCCCACAACTGCCCCTCAGAACTGTGACCCAGATCCAAGCATGGGCAAAATAAGAGATTCCTGCCTCAGCACTGGCAAAGAGATCCCTGCAATTCCCCTCTGATCAGCCACTTGATTCCCCCTAAGTCTGTGGGCCAGAAGCTCAGGAGGAAGCTACGGCCTCCGCTAGGGACTTGCGGCTGAAACCTAACTTCTCTCTCTCACCACAGTCACAGAATTTTCCCACTGACCTTCCAAGTTGTCTTTGGCATTCATGGGTTGAGAAGTCTGGAAACTTCAACAGCTGATTTTTTTTTTAATTGGGTAAGATAGATTTCTATACCCAATTGAGTGTGTATATACATACATATATGTGTGTGTGTATGTATATATATATATATATATAAAATATATTCTTCCCTCTTTGAACCAATTCCAATGAGACTGAGGTTCAAGCATTGCCTGTCAGCCCCCCCCAATTTCCCCATCCACTATAAAAGATCTTTGTGTGCCTCTTTTATGTGGGAAAACTTTCCCCATTCTTCCTCTCCCTTCACCCTTTTACCAGTGAATACCTCTTTCTCACCCCTACAATTTTTTTTGGAGATTATCCCAAAGTAATAGACTCATACCTATGCCCTCTATGTAGACTCCTTCTAAGTGCCCTAATAATGATAAAATTCTTATGAGTTACATGTATCACATTCCCATATAGGAATGGAAACAGTTTAACTCTATTGAGTCTCTTTATTACTCTTTCATGTTTACATTTTTTATGCTTTTCTTGAGTCTTGTGTTTGAATGTTAAATTATTTATTCAGCTTTGTTCTTTTCATCAGGTGTGCTTGGAATTCTCTATTCCATTAAACATCCATTTTTCCCCTGAAGGATTATACTCGATTTTGCTGATTAGGTTATTCTTAGTTGCTATTGTAGCTCCTTTGCCTTCTGGAATATCATATTCCAAGCCCTTTACTCCTTTAGCATGGAAGCTGCAAAAGCTTGTATGCTCCTGACTGTGGCTCCATGATATTTAAATTGTTTCTTTTTGACTGCTCATAGTATTTTCTTTGTGACTTGGGAGCTCTGGAATTTGACTGTAATATTCCTGGGAGCTTTCATTTTAGCATGTCTTTCAGGAGGTATTTGGGGGATTCTTTCAGTTTCTGTTTTACCTTCTGGACCTAAGATATCAAGATAGTTTTCCCTTATTATTTCTTGAAATATGATGTCTTTCTTTGATCATGCCCTTCATTTAGTCCAATAATTCTTAAATTTAGGTAATCCAATAATCCTCAAATTCTCTCCCTTTAATCTATTTTCCAGGTCAGTTGTTTTTTCTATGAGATAGTTCATGTTTTCTTCTACTTTCATTCTTTTTACTCTGTTTTATTATTTCTTGATGTCTCATAGAATCATTAGCTTTTACTTGCCCAATTCTAATTTTTAAGGAATTATTTTCTTCAAAGAGCTTTCATACCTTTTTTCCATTTGGTCAATTTCTGGTTTTTTTGTTTTTTGTTTTTGTACCTCCTTTTCCATTTGACCTATTCTGCTTAAGTGAATTT